>NC_061060.1:6994288-7175760 GCF_021917145.1 Hypomesus transpacificus
CCAGGGGTTTGGGGAGGGGGCACAGTTGGGGACACTGGCAGTGAATTCCCAGGGGCCATTGTGCGGGGTTGCTCCATGGGGCGCAGGGCCCTGCTCAGCGAAAGGTCCCTTCCAGACCAGGTCGTGCACGTTTGTGGCCCAATGAAATACAAGCCGCTGGGGGTCACCCTCTCTTAATCTTCAATTAAAGAGCCCCTCTGGTCTTTGTCTCAGCACCACATAGACAAAAAGACAGGCAACTAAGCAAACACCAGTTGCTTTAACTGAATGGACTCAGTTGTGTTTTTTTTTATGTCAATATCGTTTTCTGTCGTTACATCATAGGTCGGTCTGCAAGGCACTGTAACATAAGTAACTATGATGTGGATAAGTAAGACTACAGTATGTTGTTTTTGTTTCTGGGGATTTTAGAATCTCCCTCGGTTGGCTCGTAAGGTCTAACCTCTTACCTTGCGATTACTGCCCCCCCGCCACCTCCACCCCCGCTCCCCTCCCCACCACCAGCTCCACAGAAACACAGTAGCTAGAGTAATACAGTGCTTCCTCTTTGGGGGGCAGTTAATCACCACTGAGCAAACATGTGTGTGCTGGACCGTGAAGGCACCATTTCTCACACACTTCATAATGAACCTCGTTCTACTCAGGGCTCCACCAGCCCACTGCTGCCTTGCTGGACCCAGTCACTCCTCAGATTGCTTTTTTCCCTGTGATTGCCTGCAATCGTGGGAGGAAAAAGAGTTTCCAGAGTGAGCAAGTGATGAAACTATGAGGATAACTGGTTTGGTTGTTCGTTCATGCAAACAATTTCTGCAGTCTGAAGGAGATTTCCTTTGCCTGAGTGAGGCCCACTTCTTCTCCAACCTTACTCTTAGACTTCAAAGGTCAAAAGTTATTATTTATTGACTTGTTTGACTACAGCTAATGAAACCTCTAGAGCTGTATTAAAGCAGTTTGGTAACCTCCTACCCAATGAAGAGCGCTTGTCTCTCTATTTTCTCACAGACAAACAAAAACAAAACAACAAAGAGTGAGGGTTCATAAAGGAGTTTTGGGCAGATGGGTCACATGCTGTCCATTGAGAGTTCAGCCCATCAGGCGCATTCACTGGTCTCTATAAACTCGACAGGCTGCTTAAATACCTGACATTAGAAAAGAGGGAAAACAAAGAGCGAGAAAGAGAGGGGGAACAACAGATAAAATAAATAAGACCGCCTCTGTGACTGATGTGTATGGATGGTGCTGGAGAGTCAGTGACAATTAAAGAAATGTGGCTCGGGCCACAAAAGGAGGCTGGAAAACAATGAGTGTTGCCTCGAGCCCCAAATTCCCCAGCCTTTCTCCTGGGTCTGGAAGGAGCTGGCTGGGCACATTTTTTATGCCGTTCCCACTTGGACCCCCTTTAGAGTCTTTGTCTGCATTCTGGGTCCATGAAAAAAGTCAAACACATACACTTGGCTGTGGCTCACTGGTGCGGCCTCCTGCACTAGCAAATCCAAACGTGGGATTCCTAGAGGCTCTCCACTGACACTATTACTAATAATTACACAAGCAGATCTCCATTCAAATGAAAGTAAGGGAAAGAAATGGAGGATTGTGCTCTCCCCTCATACTCAGAGTAAGATACTGCTCATATGTGGGCCAGAATATGTGGCAACATCAAAAGAGAAGAAGAGAAGAAAGATAAATACCGGCCAGCGATTAAAATCCATATTTATGCAGCCCAATTTTCCTTGTGAGAAAATTCTGCACATTGGTTCGCTGACTCCATTTGATCTGAACTGAAAACATGTGTGAACCTTGGGAGCCTGTGATCCCGGCCTAATGCGTTGGCAAAAACAATCAATTATATGGTAAATTGCAGGGAGAGGAGCATTGAAATGTTTGAACAACATCTGGTTTTTACAAATTAAAAAGGCAGTCAAACACCAAAAATGTGCAAATAAACAGGTTGAAACAGAGGCAGTCAGGAAACGTTGGGTCTGTCAACGCAGCCATCCAATTAGAGGAAGCTAATCATGTCGTCTGAGTTCAGCTCAAGCAGAAGAGGAACTGAACATGACCTGGAGCTAGCACTCCGACCCAACATGGTACACAACACTGGCACAGGCATCCAACAGAATAGAAAGCATCAAGTGTACATCGATGCCACTTCCCCCCCCCCCAGCCTCCTCTCCTCCCCACCACTCCCTCCTCTGTGGGTTTCAGCCTGTTCCTCTCTCCCCAAAACACTAGCAGCAGAACAGTTAGAGACTGTTGTGTTCTCTGCGTTCTAATAATCCCCGCAGCAGCCATCTTCTTTTCTCCCTGGAGCATCCTAGAAGAATCTTCCAGTAACAAAATCTCAGAGGGAGAATTACACAGTCTGCACATGAACAGTAGCTGCAAAGTTTGGCTTTACATGCACGTAACGCATCTTAAAGTTCAAGTAGAAAAATACATGAAACATCTCCCCCATGCATCTTTTTCTTAAAGTGTGTGTAATGAGTCAGTGTCAAAGAGCACTGTGGTTCTGTGCAGAGCATTTACACAGAGTTTCTGGCTAAAGTCCTTTTCAACCCATGACTGAAAGACTATCTATTCTGCTCCTGCAGATATCAAGGCTGTAAATCACAAACACTAACTTTCTGTGTCCAGGTCTACCGTGAAGAACGATCCAGGCCTCAGCGCGGGCTGTTTGATCTCACTGTCTGGTTTTATGATCCATCAGGAGGACCATGTATCTTTTACAGGGAGCACTACCATCTTCAAACTGCAGGTTGGACACAGCAAGGCCTGATCAATGGATGTGAAGCAAATGTGATCACATTTGAGATGTTCCCGCATCATCACTGAACAGTGGGTACCGTTTCAATAAATAATGTTTGATGTCTACTGTCTGTATGTGTAGGCCTACCTGTCACAACACACACTGAGCTTTCATTATATCTGAAAATAACTCAATTACAAAATGACTGCAGGTTTTCAGTCATTACTTGGGATTGAAATGATTTCCAGTCGTTTAGTAAAGCGTTTGTCTGCAAAAAGTTAATCAGAGTTAATTCTCCGCTTGAAATATCACATACATGAGTAATCATTGGTCCTAATCTGGGAGATGTTTTCCAGCAATGGAATACATTTCGTGTTATTCCATGCAAGAAGAAATGGTCGGCACTCTCTTTGATCTTGTGCACTCACCAAGAAGAAGTAGATTAAAAGGTTCATGAAATCTAAAATAAATCTCAAATTGGTTTTTAGTGGCGACTAAAAAGAAAATTAACTGTATGCAAAACATCCACAAACGTGTGCACACAGTTCTAATTTAAACAGCTGTACACAACCTATATAACCAATGTCCTCATCTCTGACACGTTACATGGTCCTATGCAGTTCTATGAAGGTTCACGTGTAACCTGAATATTTACACTCCTGGGCGATTCTTTTACATGTGGTGCGGGATCACAGCACATGAAATAATAAGCATGTCTTTGGTTGTATCCCTGCGTGGTCAGAAGGAGACTGCAAGCTCCTTTTAGTGAGGCAGGAGTCCGAGAGGCTCTCTATTTGAAGTGAACACAGAGAGCCCGGTTTGATTGGATAAATCTAGAGCTTCACAGAGAGACTCCCCTGTTTGGGGGGGATCTGATGGGGGGGGGTTTCCCCCCTTCTCCTTCTTCTTCTTCCTGTGGCATTTTTCCCACAATGCAAGAAAAAAAGATGGCCACTGAAGCTGGGCTGGAACGCGATCATAGGCCAGACCAGTGAGTCCCCCATTAAGGTTTGGGTTATAAACAGCATCTGTTTCAAATGGGACTAGAAGAGTACTTTTTTTCTCTTCCTTAGTATCTCTCTCACTCTCCATATATCTATATATCTATCCCCCCTTTCTTCCTGTATCATAGACCTGACTCAAACCATCAAGAGGAAGAAAAAGACTCTTTGCTCTCTCTCTCTTTTCTTCTGAGTTCTATATTCCTCTCGCTCATTATGGGCCAAAAGAAAGGGATTTATTTAGCGTCAAAAATCCCAGCGCGGCACAAGCTTCCATATTGGTCGATTTAGATCTGTGACTTTCATGTGCAACAGTTCCTGTGCTATGGGTTCTGAGTGACAAGCACACACAAGCACCCCCCACACACATCTGCGCCACTCCACACTGCTGAGATTCAGATGACGATTGCTTCTCATGAAAACATTTTTGTTTAAACATTTTGGAACATATCTACAGCCATAAACACATTTTTATCAAAGTATATCTTCACTGGATTGTATGAAGTTGGATGATCCACTGTAGGTACTTAAATGGGATGTTTGACACTGGGCTGCCATTTGCCAGCTTACTGTATGATCTGTCTGAAGTGTTAGGCTTGGTCTCTGAGCTTGGTAGAGGAGGATTTTCAGTTTATGTCTCGCGATTGCTGTCAGCTACAACTACAGACCTCAGCTCAGTACAGACTTCAGCTCACTCTACAGACCTCAGCTCACTACAGACTTCAGCTCACTCTACAGACCTGAGCCAGTGCAGACCTCAGCTCACTCTACAGACCTCAGCTCACTCTACAGTCCTCAGCTCACTTCAGACCTCAGCTCACTCTACAGACCTCAGCTCACTCTACAGACTTCAGCTCAGGAAAGACCTCAGCTCACTCTACAGACCTCAGCTCACTACAGACTTCAGCACACTACAGACCTCAGCTCACTACAGACTTCAGCTCACTACAGACCTCAGCTCACTACAGACTTCAGCTCACTACAGACTTCAGCTCACTACAGACCTCAGCTCACTACAGACCTCAGCTCACTACAGACATCAGCTCACTACAGACCTCAGCTCACTACAGACCTCAGCTCACTCAGACTTCAGCTCACTACAGACCTCAGCTCACTACAGACCTCAGCTCACTCAGACTTCAGCTCACTACAGACCTCAGCTCACTACAGACTTCAGCTCACTACAGACCTCAGCTCACTACAGACCTCAGCTCACTACAGACCTCAGCTCACTACAGACCTCAGCTCACTCAGACTTCAGCTCACTACAGACCTCAGCTCACTACAGACTTCAGCTCACTACAGACCTCAGCTCACTACAGACCTCAGCTCACTACAGACCTCAGCTCACTACAGACCTCAGCTAACTCTACAGACTTCAGCTCACTCTACAGATCTCAGCCTCTTCACTAAGAGTCTGGTGCTGCCCTCTACTGGCTGAAACACAGTCATCATCCCTTAATGTAAAGTATTCACTAACTGGAAATAAGCCTTTTGCATGTGGACAATTATGTGTGGAATATGATTATTATTGTTATTAGAACAATTAGTTTAAATTAGTTTACTAGCTTAAGTTTCACTTCAGGGTACATAAACCAAACAAATTGACTGATTTTCAGTCTGCAAGAATAACTATTATTAATAATGATGATTAAAGTAAGGATACATTACATCTAAAGAACAATAGAGCAGCATTACAATTTCCCAGGTGATGTGCCTCCGGCTTATGGGTCTTTAAGATTGTGTGATGTGCTCAGTATAAAACCTGTGACACGAACAGTGCTCTCTCTGGTAGCGTGCACGCTAGGGAAGTAAACAGGAAGTGTGTTATTTTAGCACCAAAAGCCCACTCATCCTCTCATTGGTAGCGGACTGGTGTCACTAAGATTTGGCATATGGGTGTTGAGACCTGCTGGCAACCTGCCTTTTAAGACTAAAATAGCGACAACCAACAGTTACAATAGATTTTCTTTTTGTGCTGCCAGTACAGACATTTTGGTAGTAATCATTACATTTATGGGCTGTGTGGTTTTAGCTTAGCTGTACTCCCTTGTATTTTAAATATAATCATTTAATTCAAATTCACTGCCTCTTTTTCCAGACATCATAATATGGCTGATTTCCAGTTGACATGATGTGGAGAAGGTGGAGGTTGTCCTTTGTTCCCTGCTTCCTGGGTGTGTGCAGAGCTCTCTAAGCTGCACCTATTTGAACACGCAATGTTTTAAAGCTGAGAACAGCATGGGGTCCCAGATTGAAGGAGATGAGAGAAAGAGATGAAGGGGTGGTAGAGAGAGAAAGAGAAAGAGAGAGGAAGGGGGTTGAGTAAGTTAGGGTAGACCAAGAGAGAGAGAGAAAATAATAGAAAGAAAGAAAGAGTGAGAGAGAGAGAGAAGGAAAGAGAGTCAGTTTTATTTATTCAAAAATTACATGACACCAAGTTGCTGCCATGTAGCTTTCCTATCACGGTAATGACAGCAGAGATGAGACAGCAGGTTGATGTGGGGGAGTATGTACTACCAGAGAGCCAATCTCACTCTGACATCCACGTCAAAACACCTCGCAGCAAACATATGTTGTCTTTTCCAAGGTGCCTTTTTAAACCAACATGCTTAAAGACACCTGAGTGAAAGATCACGCACCTTACTTGGAATGGAATGATTTGATTGGTGCACAAGGTGCCTAAACTCTTGTCCTTCAGCAGGCTGTGTGTTGGATGAGAGAGGGCCTTTGACGACACGCAAGACAAAGGGGGGCTAGGAGGAGGGGCAGACTGCCATGTCATACTGCAGGAGTCTGTCTCCTGGCTGGCTTGGGAACAGATGGCCACCTGGATTAATTGAGTCGATTAATTCATCCCATTATGTAATTACTGTAAGAGTGGAGTCCAGTGCAGTGGACGGGGCAGGGTGGGGCAGAGGGGGGGTTGCCTTCCCTTAGAAGACCTGGATGTGATTTATCTCCAGACAGAGTTGACCAGACCAATGACATATCCATGTCTCACACTGTGTTGCAGCACTGTGTCCTGCACTGGCCATGTTGCCAACTGGACAGTTTGATCTTGTCTGACTGTTTCTGTCACAAAAGGAGTTCTACATTGTGTAGATTGAATCAACATTTATTTGCAATAAAACAAAGTATTTATGTTTTCCAGACAAATATTTGTTTGCTTTGTATCGGATGCCGACTTGAAAAATTGGATGCAAAAATTAAATGTTATGTTGGAATGTCTTTCTGCAGTTTCTCCTTTTCTGTCACCAGATGACGCTCTAACGCAACGTGAGCTCGGTCTGAGCCCCAGACATGATGCTCACACACAGGGGGGATCTGAGGTGATCCATGTTTCCAGGTCGTGGTTGCTGATGAAACACAATATTACAGCAGAGACAGTCGGAGATGAAAGGTGTTGTTGTAAGAGTGCAGTTTCCTCTCTCCGTCTTCCCTTGGGTGTGTGTTTGTCTGTGTACACTAAATGCATCTGGAGTGAAAGCAACAACTCTGTCAAGGAGGTGGCTTCCTGTGTGAAGTTACCGGCTTTTCCAAGTGTGTGTGCGTGTGTGTGTGTGCTTGCATACATGTGTGCGTGACAGATTTAGATGGATGTGCATGTGTTTGGCCACCAGAGGCCTATGAAGGACTTCGGTCGATGCTAGTGGAACAGAGCCTTGGTTTTCATCGTCCTGTTCATGTTTTAACTGGGAGTTTTCTGTGAGGTTTCTGGGTTGCTGACTTTTTATCAAAGGCTCAATTTTGGAGAGAGCAAAAGAACAGGGGGAAGAGAGAGAGAGAGAGACAAACAGACGATTGGTTACACTGGCATACACTGTCTAGCCACAGACCCCCCATGATCACGGGGCCACGCCCCCTGGTACACAGGCATGCTGTAATCTCAGTCACTATTATTAATTAGGCTTGTTTGTCTAAACCTCCAGGTTTGCTTACATTGCTGGGGCTGCCGGCGCACTCCTTTAATTGAATGTGTAGCAGGTTAATGGGATGAGATCATAGACAGGACAGCTAAGCTGATCCCTGTAGCCCCTTCCCCTGACGCCTGACAAGCCCTGAGCCCAGCCCAGCCAGTAAAGAGGATACCCAGCTCTGTCTAAGACTTGTCTAGTCGGCACCCACCTTGTTAGACGTCTGAGAACATGAGTCGTCTGATACAAAATGCTATATTCCCACCCCCAAAATGGATGCCAGTAGTGTTGTTCTTGATTTAGTGTGCCAAAAATCCCAGGGCATTGAATGCCAGTCTTGGGGAGTGGGGGAGCTAGAAGAGGATATCCTGGCCATTGGTTTGGTCATAAGAGGGTCTCCTTGGTCTCCTTGGTCTGCAGCCACCGGATTCCACTGACTGAACACCAGAGAACATCCAGGCTCTCCAGGAGAGGACATCCCAATGCTGGCATGTCTTGACATTGTCATTTTGTAACAAGTAATATTTCCATATAACATGCAAAGAAGTGATATAACTTATGGGATCATGACAATATGAAAGACCAATGAAATCATGTTGTCTAAGTCAGGAGCTGGTCCTCAGTTTATCCCACAGGTGGCAGTGTTGTACTCGGAATGTCTTGGTAAGTCTTCCTGGTACCCATAAGGTGTCAGTTGAGCCATAATTACATCTGTCTCTTCTGTGTATTTATATCTAGTGTGATTTTTTGTGTCTGCAGCTGAGAGATGGGCTAGATTCTTCTAATGACTGCCAAAGAATCCTTTGTGCTCGCATAACAATGATCCAGCTCATGTTTAGACTGGAGCCTCAAGGGACTTTGAAAGCGTGATCCTCGCTCCCCTTGTCATCCTATTAATATCTCTGAGTAATGGCTGCGAGAAGACAGGCCAAAAAAACAACAACTAAAGTTTCAAATCACAAAAGGAGGATGGACATTTGTAGGCTACATTGAAAACAACTTGTTCTGGTGGTTTAACAGGCCTGTTTCACAAACAAGATCATGCCTCAGGATCGTGTGAACACACACAGACGGACAGCAGGATCTGCATCTTCTAGCAGAGTTTTGTCTCTTCCTGAGCACCAGACTTAACACAGCTCCTCACTCCCAAACATGGATAAATACCAAGAGCAGGCAGGTGATTGAGTTCTTCTGCTTATTTTGGGAGACATTGAAGATGAAACAAGTGAATTGCGAGTCCCTCTGGTCCTCCCTGGAGACATTCTTTCCAAAGGCTAAAGCAGCTCCTCAAAGCCCTGCTGACATTAGCATAAATCCATCAGCCACAGACGCCACAACAGCACTGACTCCAGGGTTGCTCGCTTTTTGACAGGAGAGGAGACAGACTCACTGATGGCAGGTTATCAGTAGCTTTATAGTAAGTTTGTAAAGTATATTAATTTTGTTATTTCTTTCCTCTCTTTATGAGACCAATGTGTTTCACTTGCATGTTTGTGTGTGGATGGATTTGTTAATGCCTTTGGGTGTATGTGTGTCCGTCCATCTGTCTGTGTCTGTGTTTGTGTGTGTGCCAGGTGAATTTATCACAGTGGACAAAGGTTCTAGTATCATCTGCCTGTCCCTGGTCTCCATTTTTCCTCCACCATGCTTCAGCTAGCCCCGGGCTGAGACCAGGAGGAGATCAACATTAACCTGATCTTTCCTCTCCCACTCCCCAGATAGACTACTCAGAGACAGCTTAGTCTTGCAGCCATTTAGAATAAACCCCATTCCTCACTGAATGCCCCAACTTCCATAACATCCTGTTTTCTCTCAGCCACTCATTTGGTTATGAGCTATCTAAATTCCCACTTATATCCAGGCGTGTGGAAGAGCAGGCTTGACCACCAGTTTCCTCTCTCGAACCACAAACATACATTCACCCATCCATTTCACTACTCCTCTCTTGTCTCCTGTCAGAGTGCTCACTTGCTCATTCTCAGCCATTTCTGACAGGCTGCTCTCTGGGCTTTCAATCAAGTGTCACAGTGGTACACAGCCTGGACACAGCACGGGGGCAAAACTACAACTCCCGTAGCTCAACTATTCCACTTTGCTGATTGGTCAATAGAGCCAAACAGCCAATCCACTTGGGAGGTTGAATCTGAGGAAGATGACAGGAGGAAGGGAACCCCATCAGCAGACTTCCACATATAACAGCCACGGCGCAATTACATAACCACGGTCTGAAAAACTGAGATGAGAGGGAGAGAGGAAAATTATTATAAAGAGAGCACCCTTTTTACTCCTTAGAATGCATGCCTGACAACAGAGTACATCTGAAAACTGAATATGTCAGTATTCAGAATATGTCCCAAAAAGTTTTTAATCAAACACGTTTGTTTCACTTTTGTATGATGTCAAATAGGGATGTTATGGTTTGCTAACATCTATGGATATCAGAAAGCCTCAAAGGCAGTCTGAAAGCTTTAAAAAACAGAAGCCTGTTATCCATTAACATTTTCTCATTTATTTAGGAAGCGCCAGGGCAATTTTGTTTACTCTCTATTGATTGATGGCAATAACTTTCCTATTCAGCTGAGGAGGCTGCCATCTAGCTGAAGAAAAATATGAGCTTTCCTCAACTGTTAGGGCCAACTTTGATTTCCTGTTTGCTAAAATGCCAAATATGTATTCTTCTACAACAAATGTAAATTTAAGCCACTTAGATTCTGCATTAGACCCCCACAGTAAATGCTCTGAGGCAAAGCCCCGAGGGGACAAACTTTCTATCTGCTTGCAGACTTAATGCAGTAAGGACTTTCCTTGTCTTCATCTTCTCCTGCCGGAGTTGTGTTTACGGGGTGGGCTTGGGTGGAAAACGATATTGTACGGCCCCAAGGAAAGGTTGGGACGGGGTTAAGTACTGGCAAAGGTCAGGTTAAGGTTAAGGCCACAGGTCACATGACTGGCCTCTGTAAATAAGTGAGAGTAAGCAGTGAAGAGGAGACAGAGACAGGGATAGAGAAAGGGAGAGGAGCGAGAGAGATGGAAAGGTTGAGTTGTTCAAACAGATTCCTCTTGCAGTAGGAAGGAAGTAAAGATGTTTCAGAGTAAAACACTGTGACTAAGGCTAACAGTTAGCTTTTGTGTTTCTGCCACCACGCAATGCAGGGCCCCTCTGGAATCCCCATGGGCCCACCAACCTTCCCCTCTGAACCTCTCCCCGAACCTCCCCCTGAACCTCCCCTCTGAACCTCCCCCCTGAACCTCCCCCCTGAACCTCCCCCTGAACCTCCCCCCTGAACCTCCCCTCTGAACCTCCCCCCTGAACCTCCCCTCTGAACCTCCCCTCTGAACCTCCCCCCTGAACCTCCCCCTGAACCTCCCCCCTGAACCTCCCCTCTGAACCTCCCCCCTGAACCTCCCCTCTGAACCTCCAGTCTGAACCTCCCGTCTGAACCTCCCCTCTGAACCTCCCCCTGAACCTCCCCCTGAACCTCCCCCTGAACCTCCCCTCTGAACCTCCCCCTGAACCTCCCCCTGAACCTCCCCTCTGAACCTCCCCCCTGAACCTCCCCTCTGAACCTCCCCTCTGAACCTCCCCCCTGAACCTCCCCTCTGAACCTCCCCCTGAACCTCCCCTCTGAACCTCCCCCCTGAACCTCCCCTCTGAACCTCCCCTCTGAACCTCCCCCTGAACCTCCCCTCTGAACCTCCCCCTGAACCTCCCCTCTGAACCTCCCCTCTGAACCTCCCGTCTTAACCTCCCCCTGAACCTCCCCTCTGAACCTCCCCCCTGAACCTCCCCTCTGAACCTTCCCCTGAACCTCCCCTCTTAACCTCCCCCTGAACCTCCCCTCTGAACCTCCCGTCTTAACCCCCCCCTGAACCTCCCCTCTGAACCTCCCCTCTGAACCTCCCGTCTTAACCCCCCCCTGAACCTCCCCTCTGAACCTCCCCTCTGAACCTCTCCCTTGGACCTCCCCCTGGTCCTCCACCCTGGCCCCCAAAGTCAACTCCAGCCCCATTAATCTCCTTCCTGACACTGACAACATATGTCAAGTCTACGCTCAAGGATCACCATGATGAGACAAGGCCGAAGCCAAGACAGTGCTAACTGGTAATCATTCTTAAACTCATGAAACCTGTTCATTTCTGTGTTCCAATTCTCAGGGAAGGAAGAGACATAGGAAACACAAGTACAATATTCACTCCCCCACATGTTGGGAGGCCCATTGGCAGCTTACCTTTTGAGGAAGTCCTGAGACAAGCTCAGATGGTCTAACAGTTTAGAAAGTCACCAAGAATGATTTTGTAAGACATTTTCCCTCTGCTTTTGTTTAGGCTTTGTGTCCATTTAGCTGTCAATGCTCTCTTTGTAGATTGTTTTCTCCAAATGTCGGACATTCCACAGTTTGTGAAACAATCTCATTAGCGGTCACTATCTTTAGTGCTCACAGTCCACATCTGTGTGTGTAAGCATGTGTTTGTGTGTGTATGTGTAAGATGGGGGAGTAGGGTCTTGCCATCATCCCACCAGTTGACAGGGACGTTAAATGGTCAGAGCACATTACTGGTGATTCCCCCCCCCCCCTTCTCTTGTCATCAGCTCTGTGGTTCGGGGAAGTAATATAATGAGAAATGCAGTTGCAGAGAAAAAAAACGCTCACACAAATTGTCCCTGGAAGTCAGTCAAATTTATGGTTAAGCAAATTCTGTAGTGGAGCAGAAAGAACAGAATGTCTCAGGCCCGTTTCCAATGATGTAATCTCATTACTTAAAACAAGAGTATTTATAATGGTCACAGGATCAGAGGTGGGTTTTTATCAATGTATCACTCAGTCACTTACAGGAGTGCTGAAACACATACCTTTCCAACCATTCTCTCAGTGTAAAGGTAATCCTCACAGCACTACCTGTACTGTCTGGTGTGAGGGACGGTGTGTTTGCATATCTGTCAGTGTATCAGAGTATTTTGTGAAGATCTGAGAATGTAGTCCTCAACTTGACCTCTGATAGCTGTGCCCTATTTTGGGACCTCCGAACCCTCTGCCATTCCATCCCTTCAGTCCTCCATCCCTCCTTTCCTCTCATCCTTCAAACCCTCCCTGTTCTGTGATCGTCCCACAGGATTGGCCTCCTTCTCCGTGTCTCCTGTAGAGCTTCCTCAGCTCCGGTGAATGTTACCCTGGGTGACATGAATTAATGATGGGAGAGGCTTCAGAGGCTGACGCTCAGCTCCGCTCAGCTCAACCTGGTCTGCAGCCCACATCTCACACCCTTTTGTAACCTACTGCTCACCCTCCCTCCCTCCCTCATCCTCCTCGCCTTGTATCCTTCCGTATCCGACCCTTCTCTCTCCTCTGGAGCTACAGCACAACATATGGCCCGCAGAATGCACGGGAGCAGCCATATGGCAGATGTCAGAAGTACTTACAGTTTACTTCCTGAAAGAGGAGCGCAGGAGAGAAAGCGAGAGTGTGCGGGGCTAAAATACATTGCTGTGTCAGAAACAGCCAACCTGATTCAATAGAAGTTCTTTTTGGGAGTGGACACTGACAACCTACTTAGAGTAGCTGGAGTGAAGCCCAAAACGAGTGTTAGTGATGTTAGCAGTGTGAAGACATCAGAGGAAGCATTGCAACGATCCCGGCACACGGAAGAGGCCCACTTTAGGACAGTCATCAGAGAAACAACAATGTGTTCATCTTTCTCAGTGGAGAGGGCGTTTCTCAGTCATTAGGCAGCACAGGCTTGCCACTGCTTGGATCATTAACATTCACTCGTCTTGCTGTCAGACAGATTCCTCCCTCCTGCATCCTTGCCTCCTACCGTCCTTACCTGTACCTGGACCCTCCTCATTCCGCTCGGCGTACCAGGTCATTGGCTGCAGCCCCAGCCTCCACATCCTTGGAGAGAGCTGAGAGATTAGGGAGTGTCTTCTCTGTAATGTCATCCCTCATTACTGCAGCTCTCTCCAGAGCCTCTCCCTGCACGGACCCAGGATGTTTGTTACACTAATGCCTCCAGAGTAGACACCAGAGAGCCTACGGTCGATGCAGCCATCGAATGTTTGCACAATGAAAGAACTCTTGTTGGCTTCACAGTCACGTCGGCTGCATTGACATGACTGGTTTGTAACTCCTTGAATTTGAAAACAACGGTACGATTACGAAAGCATATTAGGTAATGCAGATGTTTTTTCGAGGGGGTTGAACAGTTTTACTTTGTTTTGCTGCAAGTGAAGCATTCTTGGAGTTTTTCTAGTGTGGCAACCTAGACTAGTTCCTCTCATGGATATTCTGCATGACAGGCCTAATGCAATATTGAGTGGATCCTGGCAGAACAACAGGCCTAAATGCAAGGCCTGGCTCACATGGCTGCCCCAGGCAGACACCACTGGGAATGAGCAGGCACCATGGCCATCAACAGCCTTGCAGTACAGGAGTTTACAGCACACCTCGAACAACCCTGCTTTATCATAAACTCAGCCTCTACAGGACTTCGGGAAGGGACTAAGTTGGAAACACTATTGGGTTCTGTGGATTTCATACTTACATATCCATGAATTAAAGACCAAAATATTCCATGAACTGAATACAGTACAGAATAAATTCATTGCAATGTCAGCAGTCTATCTATGTGTGTCTGCATCCAGTAACTTCTCCTTCTAGAGGGAAGTCTGTGCTGTACTACACAAGGAAGGTGGACCAGAGGAGCAGTAACCCAGCTCTGCCTCTCTCTTTGGGGCCACAGGCATGCAGCCAGCCTGCCTAGAACAGCCTAGAACCTGCCCAGAGCAGGAACCAACTGACACGCCCTCCGTTCCTTCGTTCTTCAGAACTAGTACATGACTTGTTAACTCCCTTCTCAGTCTCTTCTGTAAACAGAGGTTTGCAGCACGAGCTCTGTGGTGCTGAACACTGTCTGTTTCCTGCGGGGTGATCTCACTGCTGCGTCTCTTTCCATCACTGTGTTCACACTCCAATGCTGAATGGTTCATGGTGGAACTGTGACAGCCGTTCAACCCCCAAGTCTGTCATTGCAAACATGACGAGTGGAATATTTTACATTGCGGGTGGGCAAGAATCAAGAATACTGTATAGTGAAATACATAGAGTTCAGGCAGAATTAAACTGATGAGTTTGTATTGCATTTGCTGTTGTGTCTCTGAATGTGGACAGAAACCACACACAACCACATGTATTGATGCGCTAGAAACCTCAGTTTTAAGTTGATGTTAATCATTTTTGACCTCCTCAGACAAAGGCGTTTTGCAGACCCCTCTGAAAAATAAGTGGGTAAAAAAGAAGGCGAGTGAAGCAGCTATAATGGAACTGTCATGAATAGTTCATAGCCGTTTCTGGTGAAGTCAGTCTGCAGTCGCTGGTTCTGAACACTGAGTACTGGGTCATGAGCCAAGTCTGACATTACATAATGCAATGCAAGTGTGACCCATTTACTTCTATACCGGCACTGCAGGGTAGCACTCACTTTACATTACATTCACTCATACACGTTGTGTCTAGGCTGAGGTGACAGCGGGGGCAATGGCTTGGCACCCTGCCCTCTTGTGGCGACTCGTCTCCCTGCCTGGCAGTCTCCACCAGGCTTATGTGAATTCTCTTTTCCTGTGTGTGTGGTTGGTTGTGCGTGTGTTTGTGTATGTGTGATTAAGACAATCTTGGTAAAGTTGCTGAATCGTAGTCCTGACAAAAAACATGTCCCATTGTGTCAGAGCAGGACACTTTCTATCTCAGTGGGGAAAGACGCGCTCCTCAAGCAAGAAGACACAGCCTCAATTAGTGGGCAGTCTGAATAGATGCTGAGCACACAGAACAGGATGAAAAACCAGTCAACTTGAACACCCACACCCCCGTCCAAATGTTCCCATTAAACCGTATTTCCACATAAATGAGGTCAAGCCTTTGAATGTTTGCCTTCACGCTTCTGTTGGAGTCGCGTCGTAGCTGAGCGTGAAAGAAGCTGATTGAAAAGGAGTGTGTGTTGTGAGGAAACTGACAACATGGCCTCTGTCACAACTCACTGGCCTGAGGGGAGCCGGAAAACAAGTCCTTGTGAAGGAGGGAGAGGGAGGGATACAATCGATTGCATTTTAATCCATTACTGCAGTGACTTTTTGGCTTGGAATCAGCCCTTGTGTTAAAGACATGGATCTGTTTGGCAGATTGAGAGATGTGCCTACTGAGAAGATTCACGAATTCTCAGTAAGATGGTGCGATGATAAAACGTTTTTTTCATTTTGATGCAGTGAACTGGTTTTATCCCTTGATTTTGTCTTGATATGTGTTAAATCACTCACAGCAACTTTCTACAGCCGAACAGACTCCCCAGAACATTAGCGAAAAGGATCAAAACCAACAAGTCTCAGGATGAGGGACAACATATCCATCGTAAAATAAAATGAGGATTGCTTATGGATGTGAGTTGGACAAGCGGGAACATAATGACACTATCAGGGACACATCCTATGCCTGAGACTAGGAATACTCCACTGGAAAATAGACAAATGTATTGAGTAGGAAGACAAAACAGTGTTTACTTTCATCTGCATTTTTTCTAAAGCTACTGGACGATACTTTCAGAGAGATTCATCATGACGTGATTCTTGTTGCCAAGGGAAGAATGAAATACAACAATTTTTTTAAAGTGAGGATTGAAAATGTTTTCCTTTTTCTTTGTCCCATTCTCTCTCTCTCTCTTTCTCTCTCTCTCTCTCTCTCTCTCTCTCTCTTTCTTTCACAAAAACACACACAGCCTTCACTATAGAAGTAATTTGCCTCATGCCAGGCCGGCCTTGTAAACAACTAACCTGCCCAGTTAAGGTTCAGTACAATAACCCTACACACACACACACACACACACAAACAAACACTCCCTAATACACACACACACAATTTATTAGTACACAAACACAAGCAGAGACTCCCATGGGAAGACAGAGGTGCTTGAGAAGGTTGAGCCTGTTGTATTGATGATGCAGGCACACTAGCCCTCATAAAAGTCAGGGCTACACTCCCTGATCAATGCGTCCAGACCCAGGTTCAAGGACAAGGCCAAGTCAGCTATCAGTACTCTGCTCGCAAAGCAATTGCTGTACTCTGTCTCGATTCTCAGAGCATGGCCATGGTGATGCAGGCTTACTGAACTGTGCGTGCCTACAGAAGAGAACAAATTGCCTTCGAGAAGAGAAGGTGAGAAATTAGAACAAATGAAAAAACAACACAACAACCCATTTTCATGTCAGCATTTTCTTCTTCAGCGTCTGGGCCCATTGATCTCCACATTAAGCAGACCTGTAAACGAACGCTGTTCCCGTTCAAGACTCCGAGAGGTCCATCGATTGTGGTGGACATGCAGACAGCGCAGATTCATCCCTAATCAGAGGCTGTGAGAATGGAGCACATCCTGATGACAGTCGGCCCACTTGACACCATGCCCCCTTAGCTCAGGGCCACAGGGAGGACTGCAGTCTATAGTTCTGTACGACCCCTCTCCAATCTATCAGGACAACATCCCCACCATAGTCATCTTTGTATTTGAACTTCCCAGCTGTAATTGTCCCTCTCCTCAAAAATAATGAACGGTGGGATGGATGGAGAGCGAAAACAAGACAGAGCTAGAGAGATGGCACGCGCGAGAGAGACATCAAAAGAGCTGTAGTTGGCCGCAGTGTCCGTCTCCGTAGGAGGAAAACAAAGAGGTAGGTGGGAGGTCAACCCTTCGCCGGGGCTGTGTTTCGAGGACGCGGCCCATCCCATCTGACCTGGGGTGATGGGAACAAAAGAGAGGAGGAACAACCCCCGCCCCCCTCCTCAAGCCACTACCCTCTTTACAGCCCCCACAGCCCTGCCAGCTCCAGAACCGAACACTGGGCAGCTCCACACTGTTCTGGGGCGACTGGCTCTTCTGCCACAGCGAAGAGGCTGCTGAGATACTGGAGTATGAGATGAGGAACAGCTGTGTGTTTGTGCACCACACACGAGGAGCTGGGTGAACTGAGTGGGATCAGATCTGCATGTGTGTGTGTGTGGAGTCTGGTATTGTTCTAAATCTGTTACAGTATTATTTCACAGTTACTGCAAGTAGAACAGTACAAAAGAGGAGGCTTGTTGCTGTTAAAATGACCATTTACATCCTGGAGAGTTACTAAATCTACGTGAGTCCACACACCGGAGCTGTCAGGTGTTTTGAGGCGCACGTGAATCAACATGGCGCGCACCCCCTCCTCGTCTTCCAGGGCGCGTTTCTCTTCTTCCTGTTCCACAGGCGAGGAAGCTGGCGCGGCAGCCTTGCTCCGCGTGTCTGAGAGCTCCGGGTGATTGACGGAGGTGCAGAGCGTGGCGGCCCCCTGCTGTGGCACTCTAGGAGGGGATGTAAAGGTGAGGCTGGAGGGCCTGCGGGCCCACAATGAAGACCCCCTGGGGGGGTAATCACCATGGGGCCAGCACCAGTCACAGCAGCCCTGGCCTCAGTACAAAGACCCCCTGCTCTAAGAGGCAAGGCAGAGCCTTTGTGCTCCCTCACACTCTGAGTGGCCCCCACTCCGGGGGGCTGCAGAGGCACCGCAGGGAGCCCATTAAACTATTAGGAGCTGGGTACCGGGGGGTCTGACAGGGGTGATCTGCACACACACACACACACACACACAGAGACAGACACACTAGAGAGAGCGTAAAAACACAGTAGTTCAGCTGGAGTAAGGAATTACTCCCATAGACTCTTTGACTGTCAGACTCACAGACACATTCATCTCTGAAAAGGGCCCCTTTCACACACAGATACACGAACACACACACACATACATCTACACACAGGCACACCTACACACAGGCACACACACTCCGACTCACAAACACATACTCTCTCATTCAACTAACTCAACTCACTCACTTCATTGTGCTGTTGGCTCTGTCATCGCTATCCTCCCCATGCCTTTGGAGAAAGCTTCAGCGTTCTGCCGGAGTCAGTACAGGAACAAAACAACATGTTGAGATCTAATGAATAAATAACAGCACTCTTGTTGGCTCACAGGGGAGCTGTCATGCAAGGAGCAAACTGAAACTTATTGTAACAAGCATTACTGTCAGAAAGTGCAGCACGAGCATTATCCAGTCATGCAGTTATGGTGTTATCCAAATCGTGTCACTGTTTATTAGTGCTATAAGGGGGAGATGTTCAAGAATTCCATCATGCCTTTGTATCATGAGTAAAGGATTGGAGCAACACAATATGTCATAGAATTTCGCTGTAGGCATTAGGAATCTGCTAAATGACTAAATGAAATGAAATGAATACCACAAGGCTTAAGGAATACAAGGGAATCGCAATTTGGGAAAGGAGGTATCAAGCCAAAGTAGAGAGACTGTATTATTTCAATGCCTTGAAAGTTCTTCAAAATTCCAAAAGACTAAAAATATGTACATTCACTAACGAAACCGGTTTGTAAACCATCCATAGACAGTGGATGTATTCTTTTGACTGGATTCAGGCAAGGCCATGAGCTCTGTTGTGTAATGGAAATGTTGGTCATATGCATAGATGTATGTGTATGAAATCTATAATCTTCTATGTTCATTGGTAAGAGACAGGAAGGGAAGGTAATTAAGTTGAGTTCAAAGGAATGTGAGGTGCTGATGGCTCTGTGGGCAGCTTGCCCTGGGGGATGGGTGAAGCATTTTATATGGCCTTCTGTCCTCTGGTTACTGTAAGGGGTCAATGAGACAGTTGCTCTGAACTTTGGCTAGAAGGACTGTGTCCTGTTTCATTGTTTGTGTTAATTAAAAGTATTGTTTGAAGATGGTCACACAAAGGACAGTTGACCATTTGACTGGTCAACCCCTGTGGCTTTATTATCTACTGCTCTGGGGAGAGCTGTGACATCAAAGAACAGTGAAACAATCGCTAGGGAGATGTATTGTTTCAAACTGTCACCAAGTTGAGTTGGCCAATCACAGAGTTTGTTTCATTGATTGATTGACCATATAGAATGCCATTTGATCTTAAGTTTATATAAGGCAGTGCATGAGTGCTGGCTGATAATCACTCTTGCGAACGATTTGTGGCTATCACACCCTTCGCCAAGACGGATCACAAAGTACTTTGTTTAAATCATATGTAATTGTATAGTCTAATAAATTGTATTAAAACCATATCCCTTGACTATTCAGATCGACACAGTGCCACTCGAATTCTTCCTTTACACTTGGTGCCGAAACCCGGGAATCCTCGTCTGCTCAGCGTTTAACAGACTTCTCCCTCTGATGGCGATTTGATCAATCCGGCTGGAACAGCTGCCTTAACCTCCAAAATTTTTCGGAGACAGCGGGGCCGATTCTAGGGGAGTTTTACTGGTTACGCTGTTGCTGACGCGGGGTCTTAAAGAAACAGGTGAGATATTCTTTTTGGTCACTGTGTGATATTGAATTGTCTAAATATGGTTATAGGCTATTGTCAATAATTCGGTTAAAAGTTAGTAATTGGGCAGTGGTCTGAGGAACAGTGTCCTGTACGTGTGAGTCGTACGAATTAATGAGGTACGGTTGTTGAACCTATCTTTTACGTGAGAGTCGTAAAAAACAAATCTGCAGAGTGTGTCGACGGACATACATAGAGGTCGTGTGTTTGACGAAACAACACAGAGGGAGAAAAAATTCACATGTGATATCGTGTTATGTGTTTCTTGGAGACCCTAAGGATTAGAATATGTTGGATTGGTGATAGTTTGAGAAGTTGTATTGGCAATTGTGGTCATAACAGTTCTTATGTATTACTAAGGCGTTACATGATTCTAAGTCCAGAAGAGAAGTGGAAAAGTATACTTGTGAGAACCGGTAACCAGCTGAGTTAAAAATAAAAAAAAAGATAAAGAAAAGAAGTTAGGAAGTAGGTATAGGCCTATGAAATTTCAAAGTGAGTTTGTAAACGCGCGTGTTCATTTTTGTTTTACTTGCAAGTTATGTTTTTTGAGGTTAAAAGAAGTATGGGTAGTAATTAATGGTGTCAACGTAAAAGCTATATCTACAAATTACAAAAATCAAAATTTTAAATTCTTTTTATTTTGGTTTGAACGTTTGTAATTTACGATTGTAGGCTATTCGGTAAGGGTATATGTTCATTGACAAGTTGTGAAATCGGAAATTGAGAGTAAAAAAAAAAAAAAAAAAAAGAAAGGAAGGGTGTAATTGTGTCTTTATGTTCCTTCGTTGGTTATTGTTGGTTCAATGTGTTCAAATATGGATTGTAATTCGAAAATGAATAGGGCTAAAGATTGGTCTGGAGGCAGAATTAACCTGTCCAAACATCGATTACATGAAGCAAAAGTATGGTAACGATAGTTTATTGCAAATGCAAATATGGATTGATATATGTGGATTTCGGAGTGTGGGTTCATTTTGTTGTGAAATTATGATTTGTTTTGAGGATGGAGACAGTCTGTTTTTGAAAATGCTAATGTTAATTCTTTGGCTGAATTCTCCATTTGAAAAGAGGCGCATGCGCTTGAGTCTAGCGGCTCATTCTGCGTGCAGTGGCCCACAACATCATGAGTGATAAAAAAAAAAAAGAGAAAACAAAAAATACACTCATCTGAAAGAAAATTTGACGTTGAAAATAGAAATGTATTGGTTTGAAACACATGTGTGTTTCTGTTTCTTTGTCAAAGTTAAGAAAATATTGTGAGTTGGCATACTTTTGATTTGGAAATCATGTACAGACCGAGTTTCTATCTTATGATCTTGATTCGATATTGGATTAGTAGGCTATGGCGCTGCTAAATTTCGGTTCTTGGGTCAGATAATTGGTAAAGGCCAGTTTTGGCAACGAAAGCGATATTCATTCGAAGAATTACAATCCAAGGTTATTGAAACGTTTATAGAGTTTTTGTGTGTGCAAACGGAAATTTCAGTTTATGTTGTTAAAGGAATGTTTTTTGTTTAGGCCTACGTATTGAATTTATCTGGAAATGTTGCTTCGGTTTTGTGTTGTGTGAATGAGGTTACTGTAATATCTACGTTTGATTGTAACATGTGCGTACTAGATATCCATTGACATGGAAGCAATTGATGGTTTTTATTTTCATTTGTGTGGGAAGTTCACAGATGTGATAATTGTTTAAAGAAATATGTAAAGGGTTATGAAGACGTGATTAGAAAGGTTGATATGATTTTAGTTCCGTTTTAGGCCAGCCTGTTGAACGAAGTCTGTTACAAATTGTTAGGATAGCGTTGGGATCTGAGAGGAAAAGATCAAAGCTGTGACTTTGTTAGCTAGCTAATGGCTAACAACGAAAACGTGGAGAAAGTGCATTTTGCTGTCCTGAGACCGAGGAGAGTCCAGGAAGTTGAATTTGCAACTGTGGTAGCGACATTTGTAGCTAACAAATTTACAGACAGATTCAACAGCGATGGCGGCGGGTACAGGCTAGTAAAGGAATTACAGCTTGAAATTTGAGATCCAGGATGGGAAGCGTATGACGCATGCGCAGATTCGTAAATTTGAGAAATTGACAAAAACGCAAATTTAGAGTAATAGATGAATTTGGACCGAGTTTTACATAGACTACTAATTTGGTTGCTTTTGAAAATGTTACGTGATGAGTATTTTGATACATTTGTTAACAAGGTTTTTGTTTGTTTGAGTACATTTTATGTGTTAGAAATTCCGAGGAGAAATGGAGAAAGGTGCATGGGGGCTAAAACAGAGTCCCGTTACGTTGAGATCTTACAGAGGTGATAAGTGAAGAGAAGGTAAGCGCCAACCATCTGTGTTGTCAAAAGAAAAAAAAAAAAAGGAAAAGTTTCAGAGTTTTGCTCTGTCCCAGAGCGCTTGTTTGATTCGAGTTTAAAATGCGTGCTGATAGATGGGCTATGTTTATTTGAGTTGATTCATTGAGTAAAACTAAGAGTAAAAGTGAGTAGTGTTACACTAAACCATATACAAACTACAAAATAGTCAAGTTAAATGTTTTCATTTTGGGGTTTTTTGGTCCGCCAATTTGAGATTTGAGATCTGTGCATTACGCATGCCAAGGGTGTTTTGGCTGGTATATGAATATTCAAAGGAGTATTCTGTATTACATGCTTTGATAAGACATTTGAAAAGTTAAAGAACAAGGTTTTGTTTTATGGGGTTATGTTACTTTTGTTAAATTGTGAATTTAAAGGTTTAAAAAGAAAAAGGAACTATGCATATGCTTTGAAGAAGTATATGGGCAAACATTTTAAGTAAAAAAAGTAAAATCTAAGGTTTTTAAGAGTTTGATAGAGTATTGGATGTAATTTGGTTTTGAAATGAGAAAGAGAAAATTATTACAATGTACTTTTGTTTGAGTTTGATTGTAATGTGGTTTTAAGTTTTATTTGGGTGTTTTCTCAGAGCCTGTCACAAGGTTTGGGATGAACAGTTAGGCTGTGATGAGGATGTTTTATTGTGGTATTGATGCATGAAGAGGGTTATTATAACTTTTGGGTTTGAAATGATTTGGAAAGACTCATTATGTCTGATAAATTGTGGTTTTGATGGTTTGTGCTAATTAGCCTGTTTTGGACTGCAGCCAAAGCAAGTTATGAAGCTCTACCTATCTAACCTATATAGAAATATACAGGGGGTATACGTTTGGCTAAGATTTATGTTTCATTTTGGAATCATGCAGATTAAATTCTGATTTGGGGTAGTGGATGGTTTTCCTAATGTCTTGGACAAAGAGAGATTTGATTTGGTGAATTTAAATACAGAAAAATAGAAGAGAATCTCAAATATAAAGGTAGTAATTTGAACGGTTCCTAAAGTGTTTTTAAGAAAAGATAATAAGAGATTAAAAGTTGAGGTTATTTTTAATTTGGTTGTTTTTTAAAATAGTTTGATTCTCTAAAGATTGGTTCAAAAGTTGGTTGCTTCAGTGTAAGCTTGTCAATTCATAAAAGGGAAAAGAGTTAAACACATTATCTGATAGTTAATACTTCATTGGTGTTACATATGAATTTGGGAAAGGTATGGAAACAGGGAGTTTCTTATTTTCACCTGTAGAACAACTTGCTGTATGCAAATGTGGGGTTCACTCTAACAATGATGATTATTTCACAGAGAAATGCTAGTGCTGAAACTAGCTGGAGCAGTTTCTAGACTACCTGCAAGCAATGATGAACTAACTAGAATATGTTTTTGATGTTGACATATGTTTACAGGAAGTGCTGAGATGGTGTTGCCATGTTCTGATAAGCTTAACTTAACAAATTTGGGTCTACAGGAGTCTTTCGAGAAATTGTTGTGTGACTTTGTTAGAATATTTGTCACAGATTCTTTAAGGGAAGCGCAGGCTTCTTAGAGAGAAAGAGATGACGTTTAGTAATTTATGACTGACTGATGACTGACTGATCCAAACAGAAAGTGACTATGGGGGTTTTATGGTTTTATGACTTTAGTGTCAGAAGTTTGGCTCTGTGGTAAGATTGTGGGGGTTTGATGAAATACTGCTAAGTTGAAAATGTTTGACTGTATTTAACCCAGAGTGAGAATTGTGTTTTGTTTGAGTATATTTGACAAGAATTACAGAATGCAGCAGACGGATGGAGAAAGGAATGGTGGAATGGAGATTTGGACTAATCCACAAGAAAATGCATTTTGGAAAAAGGAAGGATATGAGAATGAAATGGAGGTTGTATGGTCTGCATAACACATTTATCTTGAGATTTTGCTCAGTTAACACATGGAAAGATCATGCCTCTACAGTTTGTGTGATATATTAATTTTAACATACATGGGGATTTGTAATGATTGCATATTCATTTTGTTAGACTCATATGTGGAACAAGTAATATGGGAAAAGGGAATTTAACACGTTAAGCTTCACGTTTAAGGTTAGAGAAACTATTTGATTATTGATAGGAGTTTTTTAGAGTTACATTTTGGAGAAGTGATACTGTTTCATGATTGTTGATGATTGATAGAAGAAGTTGTTGGAAGAAGTTTTAGACATTTCAGGCAGATTTGGGCTCAGTGGTCAAGCTTTTGGTAATTTAGATTATTCTTCAATTAGATTTTTCTTTTCTTTGAGGATATATAATGATAATGGGTCACACTTGGTTAAGGAAGTTATTTTTGGAGTTGATAGGAGTCAACATTGTGTCAATTACTTCAGTTGAATGAGAAAATGGGATCTTGAAGATGAAGTCGGACGACAAGAAGTCAGTTAACTTTTTAACTGACCTTTGTGAGTGTGCTTGTTTATCACTGTGCAACCCTTTGTAGTGTACTTTGTGTGAGATTCACAGGCAGGTGGAGGTTATTCTTCTTCCGGTGACTGGACCGCTGCATGATTTGATACCAGGGGACTGGATCGTGGTGAAGGACCTGAAACGCAAGTCCTGGTACCATACCAGATTCTCCTGACGACTAATTCGGCGGTTAGGGTCGAGGGGAGAGCAACGTGGATACACGCTAACCATGGCGAGCGTGCGCCTTGCCTGGAGACGGAAGGAGAGGATGCGCGTTCTGCGTAGTACCAAGGAAAACTCAGTCTGTGCGCATAGTGCAGTTCTTTGAAAGTTGCTGTGAGCAATTTGATCGTCGTTTGCAATTGGTTTGACTAGACTACACTGCCTGAAAGAAGATTGCCTATAGCCAACTGAAGATGGAAGAAGAGGTCAATGTGAATGATAGTATGAAATCAGATTTACAGAAGAAGATATTAATGTGTTTGCTTCTGATGTTCTAAATATAAGGGTATGTTTAGATTGATGGGAATACATTTGCTTTGTGTATGTTTGTATTCGGTATGGATGTTTTTTACTGAGTTGCATTGCATACTTCTTTTGATGTTGATTTTTATTTTTCTCAATGCACTGTTTGAATTATGGTGTTGTTTAAAAAAAAAAAGAATGGAAATGTAATGGAAATGTTGGTCATATGCATAGATGTATGTGTATGAAATCTATAATCTTCTATGTTCATTGGTAAGAGACAGGAAGGGAAGGTAATTAAGTTGAGTTCAAAGGAATGTGAGGTGCTGATGGCTCTGTGGGCAGCTTGCCCTGGGGGATGGGTGAAGCATTTTATATGGCCTTCTGTCCTCTGGTTACTGTAAGGGGTCAATGAGACAGTTGCTCTGAACTTTGGCTAGAAGGACTGTGTCCTGTTTCATTGTTTGTGTTAATTAAAAGTATTGTTTGAAGATGGTCACACAAAGGACAGTTGACCATTTGACTGGTCAACCCCTGTGGCTTTATTATCTACTGCTCTGGGGAGAGCTGTGACATCAAAGAACAGTGAAACAATCGCTAGGGAGATGTATTGTTTCAAACTGTCACCAAGTTGAGTTGGCCAATCACAGAGTTTGTTTCATTGATTGATTGACCATATAGAATGCCATTTGATCTTAAGTTTATATAAGGCAGTGCATGAGTGCTGGCTGATAATCACTCTTGCGAACGATTTGTGGCTATCACACCCTTCGCCAAGACGGATCACAAAGTACTTTGTTTAAATCATATGTAATTGTATAGTCTAATAAATTGTATTAAAACCATATCCCTTGACTATTCAGATCGACACAGTGCCACTCGAATTCTTCCTTTACAGTTGGCAAATGGTGTCAGTGTGAAGCATCCTTGCATGGAACCAATCACAAAAGGCCACATCCACATCAAACAGGTCGTAGGAAGTGAAACAACAGGAAGTTGGCCCACTTAGTCAAGAGTGAAAGCCTTCGCCTTAAGCCTTGTGTAAACAGCTAGGAAGGAAGAGAAAAAAGGAAAACATGAGGAGAGAGAGGAGGAGCACCAAGAGAGATTATTTAATTAAAAATGAATGCACCTAAAATTCTGTGGCCCTTCTACTGAATTTTTCATGAGCAGGTCTCATTGAAAGCACGGGGCATCTTCTCCAGCAGCCTCATTCACATCTCCGAGCATGCCGCTGCTTGATTACAAGTGGAAACTTAAGGATTTATGTATGCTTGCCCTCAGACTTCTCCAAACGCATGACATTGAAATGCTCGTCAGTGCACACCTGACCACCCCGTCGTGCCAGGATGACCCAGGTGAGGGAGGGCGATGGTGACAGTGGTGGTGACGGTGGGCCTTCAGGCTGGAGAGGAGGGTGAAGGAGGAGGGTGAAGGAGGAGGGTGAAGGAGGAGGGTGAAGGAGGAGGGTGAAGGCTGATCTCAGCAGCAGAGCAGTGAGAGAAACAAAGAAAGAGGCCAAAGTCAGGAAAGTGCCAAGATGGCTTCCCTCAGGTCATTAATAATGGAGGCTGAGGCAGAGGGTGGTTGCAAGGGGTTCATGTGTCCAGACAAGTGCTGACAAACACATGCACACTCACACACTCACTAACTAGGTGAAAGTGAAAAAGCCTTGGGTAGGAGAGGGAATGTAGGGCAATGGACACTTTAGGATGGGGAAATGGTGAACTAACAGTCAGTGCCCTGGGCTGGGGCTGTGCTCCGGCTGTTCACACACAGGAATATCTGGTACCGACTCTGCAACTGGTGCTGACCTTACACACGCACACATATACAGACCCCCCCCCCCACACACACACACACACACACACAAACACACAAAAGCACACGTAAGAACAAACATATGTACACACTGCACTGCCTTCAAACACAAACCCTTTCCTAGATTTACTGAGAAAGGACACACACAAAAGCGCAATATTTTTGCCCGTGTTGTGACTAACAGGTCAGTGAAGGTCAAAGTGAGGACTCCACGGCTGGCTAAGTTGTTAAAACACCGCACTCAGATTAGGGAAGTGTCGTTGCTGTCTACATATTACTACACAACATACATATTACAGTGCACAGAGTTATTCCAAAATCCATCTAAGACTCTGGCTAACATACAGACATGCACAGAATACTGTTCTCTGGTCTATCAACAGATATCACTGGCATTAGAGGGGGTTTTCTTTAAAGAGCAAACTGCAACATGGTGTTGTTACAATGATACATGGCAGACTGTCTTTATGACACTTTCAGAACAAAGCAATGATGCAAAGCCAATGTCATCCCACACCATTAGGATTTGTGACTGTGCCTAGACGAGGAAACAGGCTAGCTAAAAAGGCTCTGGGAGCACAGAAACAGGAGTCACGGGTATCCACCAATCAGACGTCATGTATGACAGCCTGGTAACAAAACATCAACCACAACAAAGAAAAACAGTTACACAACTTCAAATCCATACTATGGGACAGTGCTGCATATAAGTACTTCTGATCCAGCAAAATCAGTTGTATCTTGTGGGCAATTAGCTTAAGTGATTTATGACTGTGTAGAAATTGCACACTGCTCTATAAGAAATGATGAATTGCCAGCCAAAGCTTTACTGTCGGAATCAATGCATTGAGTATATGCACTGGGACCAGAGTTCCATGCATGCGTTCGATAAGTCTATGTGGAAATGAACCTTTAGGTCTGTGAGCATGTGAAAGTGAGTGTGGATGTATGTCTTTGTGCATATGACCATTTGTGTGTACGCGTCAATGTGTGTGTGTCTGTGTGTGTGTTTGTGTGTCTGTATATTTCTTTGTGTGTATGTGTTAGTGTGTGTGCAGGTGTGTGTGTGCCCAGGTACAGGTTGAGCACTCTCAGAGGGCTCAGTGTGACTGTGCTCCTCCATCTCTGCCACAGCACGCCTCCTTCTTTTGGACCTGACTGCCTCATCTTTCATAACCCTGATCCTCTCCAACCTCCCGAGAGGAAATTATTCGAATTGGAATATTTCCATTGTCTGTCCGATCTGCCTTCCTTCCTGCGCAGAGGAAGATGGATGGGGAGAGTGACTTGGTACAACCCTGACATGGGTGTAGATATCAAAGTCTGTTAGGGAGAGCTGTGCTAGAGATTCACTCACCCAGGTCTACACAAACACTGCAGGGTATGCATATTCATCAGGGTCAGATTTGTTTATGGTTTATGCACAAACGTGCAGATAGTGAGTGGTTGGGAGGGGGGTGGTGGCGTGTGAAGGAGTGAGGTGTGTGTGAGTGCACGTGTCTGTGTCTGACAGAGATGTGCTGTGTGGCTGCGTATGAGTCAGTCACAGCCCACTCTCCCTGCGGACATGGTCCTACACAACATCAGAATAAGACATGGTCCTACACAACATCACAATAAGACATGGTCCTACACAACATCACAATAAGCTGGTTTAGCCAGGGCAAAGCATTTTCAGTGGGGAGAACTCTGCAGACAGATTGCATCCAGTACACCGTGCCTAATCCGCAATGATACCACACAATGCTGCAGAGTTTAGAGCCCCGGTGAGAACAAGGTCGGTATTGGTTAACCCAATTACCGTTCCCATAGTAACCGAGCAAAAATCCCATCTTTGATACATTGTTCTTTTCCGAGCATTAAGGGAGGAATGTTCAATTAGAGCAATGGAATTTGCAGTGGAAATGCTGCATTGCTTATCAACGTTGTACCTGTTGGCAGAATATTATTTTTGAATTTCCTCTTATATCAGCAGAATTACAATTCCCTTATTTGTCCAGATCCAGTCTAATTCAATGCTTATGAATATGGCGCGATGGCATCTGGAGTGGAAGGTTTGAGAGAGAGAGCTACCTCTGTATCTCATCGTTCCCAGCTATGTTTAAAGTTGTTTTAGGCAGGGTGAGTGCACATATCAGCCAAGTAAATTAAAGTTCAGTCCAGCAATCCTCCTCTGGTTATTGCTCTGTGCTGACCTCTGCTTCTCCACCTCTCTCGTGTCATCTTTTATCTACCTCCCTCCTTCCCTCTCTCTCTCTCCCGCTCCCTCAACTTTCTCAGTTTAGCTCACTTTCTCAACCCTAAACAACATCTCAGACACTCGAAAACAAGAAAACAGCAGAAACTCCACTCCTGTTACTGTCAGTGTACTTCAAAGCCCCGCACAAGTAACTTTTTGTATAATGTGTTTGTGCACATGTGAGTATAACTACTGTATGTTTGTGTGTGTGTGTGTGTGTCTGTAAAGAGTGTGTCTGGGGTGTACAGTATGTGTGTATGCTTGTGTTTGCCTTCACGCAAATCCACAAAGATTATTGCCTATTCAAAAATAGCTTCAATTCTCAGTTGTTATGAGGATGCTCAGCTCCAGGAATAAAACAAATGAATTATGGTACAGCATGATTATACTCGAGAGGTCTTTTTCTCCAGCAAACAATGTCCAACAAAATCAACAGAATATGTTCTCAATTAGCTGTGTCTGGAGAGTGTATATGTTAGCTTCCCTGCTCGGTAGACATGGGTGCTGATCCTGACGTAACTCAGCAGCATGGTTCTCTGTTCTAACATGCTGTCAGGGGAATGGCCCTGAGAACAACACTGCTCCCCAGACTGACTCAAGGTATCTGTGTGTGTTTGTGTGCTTGTGTGTGTGTGAGAGTTTGTGTGTTTGTGTGTGTGTGTGTGTGTATCAACAGGGACATCACGACAAGGGAACTCAGCTATGTTTTCCATTAAACTAAATCTGCTCCATCTGTCGGTGTGTTAGACAGCTGTCTCACTCCAGTCGGCCCAGCAACACCATTCCAGTGCTAACACACCAACACCATGGCAACTAGCACCCTCCCCACAGAGTGCCCATGACGTCCCACTCCTCCAGCCCCTCTTCACTTCATCTTTCAGATCTTTGATTTCTTCCGCAGTGTTCTGGGCCCTTCATATCACTGTCAGGGGCTGCCTAATGCAGTAAATAATACAAGACAGTTGAGGCAATCAGTGAAGCACAGTCAACACTTCATCATTCTGTAAGAATGTTGTTCACCAACACATGCACGTGGCCTCCCACTCACACAAACTAGAACACACAGTCGTCGTCGTCGTCCCCCACCCCCCCACCCCCCCCCCCACCAGTCTCGCCCACTGATGCCTTGCGAGCATTATTACATACGTGCATAAATACACACTGACACCACTGTTTTGTCTTAGCTCTGGCTGATTGTGAAGCCCATTGTAGACACACACATGAACACACTCTCACCTCACTGTCCATTCTCTCTCCCTTCACAACAGGCTGTAGACAGCCCCCCACCCCCCTTCTCCTAGGGTAGAAAGAATTGATGTTGTGCCCGTCAGGCCATGACAGGAGGTAACCTGCCTCTCCACCATCCACCCTCCCTCAATTATCCCCCCACCCCCATCCCTAAACCCTCTCTCCTGGACCAGTGCCTGATCGATGGCTAGCTGACACACAATGAGGCCTTCCCCCGTCTAATATACCCCACAACCCCTCATCGGAACCCCTCACCCCCCCACCCCCCCATCCAAAATAGGTTGGAAGGATGAAGGCACGATCACCTCCGGCTGGCCCCCCTGGTTGGGCCCCCGTACTGTCAACGGTAGAGGTGCCATTGCCCACCTCCTGAGACTACTGCTGTGTGTCGGCCTCACTCCTTCTCCACAGCTGCTCCTGCACTGACAGAGCCTGGGAGCCTTCATTAGGTTTTCAGAACACACAGGGGGCAAACAGAACATTTCCCTGAGTAAGTAGGACGCACAGAACAGAAGGTGTATCCGTAAGTGGAAGAAGATAGCAGTTATGTCATTCAGTATAGATGGAAGCTAGGGAGGCATTGGGTTTGTTAGAGTTTGGAGACAGCCTCCCTGTGTAGGCTGGATGCATGTACATGGAAGTGTGCTTGCCTTTACTCTATGCAGTCGGTATGTTATGTTATTGATAGGATGGATGTCAATTTTTAGTGTGTATGTTTGTGTGTGTGATACAGTACAGTGGCTGGCTGCTGCTACAAGCTCACTCAGAGAGCCTGGCAGACAAGAATGTGTCTCAGTGCCACCGTCTTTAAGTCCACAGTGTAAACACTCTTCATGAATGTGCTAATAAAAGATCTGATGATTCGCTGGCTCCTCTGGCTGCACCTCTAGCTTGCTGCCGTCACTGTACATGGCTTTTACGACTCTGTTAGCAGTGTTTACAGTGGATCGTTATTCAGTGAATGTTTAAACTCGCTGCGCGTGTAGATAGTACTGTGTATGATGCGTTCATCTTGTGAACCACAGCCTTCCTATGTTCCTCCACTTCATCAATAATTCGGACACTTTTGAATCTGAGTCACTATTCTGTCACAACTCCATATCGAAAGGATTCAGGCTGTGAAGGTAATGAAGGGTAAGTAAGAGAAAATAAAGGTCATGGAGAAAAGATGCATCCCAACATCCTTCTTGGGGATGGGTGTTGGTTGCCCAGCTTTATGATGATCATGATCCCAAACACAGTCACAGTGAAATTGAGTAAGGGGATGCCAACGTCAATGCCAAATATTGTTGCTCTGACAATGGTGGTGACAGGGGATGATGACTGCACTGTCTGTATACAGTACATGGTGAAGGTAGAGTGTGCACACAATCCATGGTGAAGGTAGACTGTGCACAGTACATGGTGAAGGTAGACTGTGCACAGTCCATGCTGAAGGTAGACTGTGCACAGTCCATGCTGAACGCATGGTCTGCATCTGAGAATGCTGACAAGCTGTCTCCAGCTGGCAGATTCTGAGGGGATCCTGTCTCCCAGGGGAGCCTATGTCTCCACCACTTGGGAAGCCGATAGACAGCTATTGACAGGCAGCTTCATCGCGCCTCTCTATATGCATTATTGGCCCTTAACACCACACTCCTATTGACAGACTGCCTCAACACGGAATGATTGGGTCTGAGGTAAGGGTAAGAAGGAGAGGAAAGGAAAAGAGAGGAGGAGGGGTGGGGGGGAAAAGGTTGAAGAAAGGGAGAAGGAGAAGGGGGAGGAAAGGAGAAGAACGAGAAAGGGAGGCGGAGACCAGGGGAGAGGAGAGTATAGGGAAGGGGGGGGGGTCGGGAGGGGAGTGTGGGGGCTGAAGCAATTACTGCTCCAATAAGCTGTTTGTGTGAGCAACCTTGATAACAATCAAACAAAGAGATTCAGACAAGAGATGGAGGATGAAGTAGGATGAGGGAAAGGAGAGACAGAGCCGGAGGGAAGACCGGCGAGAAGAAACACCGAGATAACAGAGAGGCAGAATCGAAAAGAAAACTCCAGAGAGGGAAAGTGATGGGGAAAGAGATGGACAGAGCGATACGGAGAGATAAAGATGGAGGAGAGGGAAATGGAGAGAGGCCAAGGGAGTGCCCTGCACAACGTGAGTTTGAGTGTGTGTGTGTGTGTGTGTGTGTGTGTGTGCGTCCGTGTGATTGTGTGTGGGTGTGAGTGAGTGAGGATAGGGGTGAACACATTTGACAAATAAAGGGCTTGGTGTGCTTCATCCCAGAGAGCTACAGAGCTCCCTCATCCGTCACTTGGAACACAATGCCCCCCCCGGATCCTTATGAAGAGTTCAATTATTGGAAACAGCCTGCGATTGATCAAGTGGAGAAAGTCACAGCCTTTGATTCTGTCCTCCGTTTATCTTCTGTCCTCAATTTGTATTTTCCATGCCTTCCATTTATATAACACTGTCACTCCATTTTTTGTCCTCTTGTTTTTGTGTCCTACGCTTCACTCCTCTCCCCACACCCAGGGTTCCTCCCCTCTTCTCTCATCTCGGGTTATGAGTCAGGTTGTTTTATTTGTGTGTGTAAGTGTGTGTTAGTGTGTGCGGAAATACGTTTAGCACACTATAGTTTTACTGTTGAATAGAGAATGTCTCTTTACAAATACCAGATCTGTAAATCATGTCGGAGCAGACATCTGATAAGGGTAACAATATTGATGCTTAGGGACCTTGGTTGCTGACAGACCATTTCACAGGATATTAAAGCTGCTTTTGTTGCATATTTTGTGGTCCGTTTTGATTACATTGTTTATAAACAAGAACAGTCAAACCCAACATCACAAAACGTCTAATGTGTTTCATGTTGTGGGAATAGGAACCATTACAGCCTACCAACTCAACTGTGAGCTCCATGAACAATGAATGGAGTTGTGAGATAGGAGTACACATGCCTTCCACTCCCCCTCTCCTACCTTTCCTCCCTCTCTCAATTCCCTGATCCTTTCTTCTCCTCCTCTGTATAGGTTGTGTGTGTTGGAGGTTGCAGGGGGTGGAACGAGATCTGTTACCAGGCCAGCTTTGGAGAGACTGGCTGAAATGTGGCTGTACTGGTCTCCCTAGTCCAAACAGGGTAGAAGAATTCATTTTTGATGCTGCAGAGGCCTCATGAATATTCGATAATACTATCCCACCCGTCTCTGTGCCTGGCTGCCTGCCTGGTTGCATGTTTAGAGCCCACTGTCTGCCTCCCTGTTACATAATCCTTCTCCTAACCCACTGCAGTGAGACAAAAGTTGGGATTCCCTCCTGCACTGAGAACAGGAGGGAGGGAGGTAGATAGGGGTGGAGACAGGGACAAAAAAAAGATGGATGAGCAGGGAGACTGAAAAAGAGAGGGAGGGAGGCGGAGAACCATCTTTTTGATCATTCTAATTACCACAAATGCAAAACAATGTACCAACTAAGAATGCGCAGAACACTGTATACTGAGAGCAGCTGTAGAAGTGGATAGTTTTTTTTTATCCTAGTCAATGCCAGGCAGGGGAAGAAAGGTTAACTGTTCCTTGGTGGATTGCCTAGCTGTTTATGGTAAATAGAAAAAGATGATTCATATCACTGGTGACAGACCCTGAGCATGTGCAGTGCAGGTGAGTGTGGAAATGGCAGTATTCATAATGTTTTTTCTCCTCCAGGCCTGAAGACTTAGCTTGGCTTTGTGTGAAACAGGAAGATGAACAATATCAGTGTGTGTAGTAAAATAGAGTGAGAATTTTACATTGCCATAGGCAAGTCTCATGTAATACGAGACCAAAGACAATTTCCCAGCCTGGATGACAATAAGGTGACACTGTAGTCTGTCCTTTTAGAGGCCACTGCACACTTCTTCCCTCATTAAGGCTGGCCGATAGTTTTTCCTCACAGCCTTCCAAGGTTAGATTCCATCTACGTCCATCTACGTGGCGGAAAAACCACTTATTGGTGATGGATGGATTCAATGTTCTAGCCCTCTCCATTCATTGTTAATCAATGATGCTTTAAGTACACCATGGTAAATCTGATGATACAGGTTTTCGACGTAGCAATTAAATACGTTCAGTCATTTTGCATTGGTTGTTTTAAAATAAAATCAGATGTCATACTGAAAGGACGTTCCTAATAAATCAATTGCACAAGAGAAAACACCCCCTTAAAGTCCAAGAGTCAACAGCAGCAGATTCAGATTCCATTGAATGTGTTAACTGCCATGACACTAAGGCCCGCCCAAGGTGTGTGTCTCAGAGCACCATTTGATGTAGTAGCAAAATCAGCAAGTCAAAAATCAACTATCTATTTGTTAGCAACACAGTGAATCCTGGAAGGGTGTGGTCCTGTGTGTAAACCAACAAGTTTGAACAAGGTGACCTGTGAGGGGCCTGAGAGAGGTTGGATCACAGCTGTCAGTGGTGGAGTGCTTCTCAGGCCAGAGGGCACAGCTTTTCGAGAGCCCTACTGTGACGAGCACTGGGTGGCATCTATTCTACTATCTACATATACCATCATGCAGGATTTAAAGCCCTTAAATCCATTGTCCCAGATTATTAGCTAGGGTTTATTTATTTACTGAGTGGATTGTATTTGATGCCTGGATTACATTAATCCCACTTTTTTTTGGCAGGAGAATGAGTACATGTTATCATTTCGGGCAGACAGAACCTTTTAGGATTTCCGTGCTGTGTATTACGGAAGCAATCATGTTTTGTGTGTAGTCTAGATGTTGGCGCATGTTATCACCTGCAAAGGTACATGTTTTCATCTTGTTTTAACTCAAACCAGTGGGAGAATGTCACATTAGGAATTATATGAAATGTTCTCACCAAGCTGTCACTGTGCAGGCAGGAACACGTGTGCAAAATATGTATTTTCTCTTGACAAGGGAATAATTGGCGCCTGATGCAGACAGAAAAACGTTTATAATGGATCTTTATGGAACAGCATAGCTTTCAGAATTCTACCCTATTCAACGTGGATGTACGCTTACTGCCATAATAAAATAAGGTATATATTATTTTATATTCTGAAATTACCATCTAGGGTTTGCATCTATGTGATTGGCCCATAGAATCAACTCAACTCTAAACATAGGAGTACCCAGACCCTTTCTTAACTCATCAAAATTCACACTACATAATCCCACACTGTGGTGTGAAAGAACCTGTTCCAGTATTCTTGGGTCAGGCCATCCACAGTGCAGAATGTGTTTAAGGACAATGTTAACCATCAGCACCTGGTATTTCCAATGAGTGTCCTCCCCCTCTGAGGGGATGACCAGCAGGTGGCTGTCATCATCTTCCACCTCTGTACCAATAAATAATGGTTACTCTATAACTCGTAGGCTGAAAGTGCTACTCGCCATGTACTATGTTAAATTGTCCTCCAGTGAACTCACTCGTAGCACTGCACTCTGAATACACAAGCACTTAGCTTGCATAAGCCTCTCTGTGAACACCATGCTATGTACCAATGTCATTTCACTTAGGATTAGGTGGTAAGGGAGCTCATCACACATGTATTAACTCTTAACTCGCAGTGATTGAAAGTGGACCATTGGGAATGCTTACCTCCTCACAGTAAGCCATGTGTTTGTCCTCAATGCAATACTTTTACCCTCAACTTTGGGTTGAACAGGAAGGAGGAGGGACCCGGCCATCCCCCTTCACCCCTTTCATCCAGACCGTCTTGTTCTGCTCTCATGGACTCGGCCAGTTTCACCCTCAGGACTGACTCTGCCAGCTGTTGTGTCCCCCTGATGGGAAATGCTGTGGCGTGGTACTATTCGTGGCTGCTGTTATCAGTGGCTGTGTGGGCCTTATCAGGCTCTCTTCTCTTCCTCACTGCAGTCCTGGGAGCTCTGATGTTCCAGGAAGACAGATAAGGGTGGGGACCATGAGTCGCTATGCCCAGGGTAATCTACTGATGATGAAACCAGCTTGCTGGTGCATGAGGAGGGGGTTTACCAAGCGGGGTGGCAGAGAGGGGGCACCGGAGGGGCAAGACAGGGTGGTGGATGATGGGGTACAGACCTAGACCCAAATTCCCAGGCTGTACTAGTCCTGTGAAAAGCTTGAAACATCTACAACACCCAAGGCTATCTTTTAGTCACTCTAAGAGTGGGACATTTCATTGCATTTCATCAGTCCTGTGTGGAGCAGAAGTGCTCCACACATGATCTGAGGGATCGGGCAAGCTAGGATTCTCAGTAGGACTGTTTTGTCACCATGTTCTATCAACAGCTAGCCATTTTTTTTTTTTTGTTATTGCAGAAAACAGAGATGCCTGCTGGGTCTCACATTCTTTTCTACAATAATCAAACTGGAATGCCACTCATCTCTTCTTACTTCTCTCTAGGGGTTTTGAAGAACTGTTTTCTGCTGCATCGTGTGATTCCTTGTTTATTCAAATGTTACTGTAAGCTTTTGTTTTTGGTTTCTTCCACATTTATTTCTCTCTCCCTCCAGTCTCCAGGGTCTTGGCCTCGAACGGATAGGTTTTTTGACATTCGATGGACTTTTTAAACATGTACTTCTTTTTTTCTGGAAATGTTTGGTAACCAAACAGACAGCGGCGCCAGCAATAAGATTCACAAGATGTTCCCAATCAAAACAGTTTGAATGGAAACTGTCTGAAACTTCTCTTTAGATCAGCCACTGCTCAATTACCACTGGAAGACAAAAACCCAGCAATCACTGAGAACACCGGACCCAGAATCACCATTCACAGGCAGTACTAGGATGTGTGTATGTGTCCTTTTTTAAGTTTGTCCTCATTCAAGGTACAGTGCGCATGTCAGTCAGTTCAATCTTGTCCAGCTGAAGCACAAAAACATACCAATACTTCCTGTGACTGCATGGTGTTGAATACACAGAAAACCAACGCCCATACAGAGATCAAAGTGGCACCACATGAGAACATTTTGCAATTACAGCAATTTCATGCACTGATTACTTGACTGGCAGCTAGGAAATTGTAATCTTTTAAACATAACTGTTGTGAATAGTGGGAGCGGCTACCTGCAACCAGGCACATCACATGTTAGCATAGCTAGTTACATAGATTGTGATATAGGTTATATCACATCTTTGTGAAAAATACAAAAAACCTCCACATCACTATTAAATATTAAGTCTCATGAAAAATAGATAAGTGGGGAAATGGAGGGTGAAGATGCCCCTGGCTCGGGCATGGTGTTAATGCTGACTCTACACTACATGGAAAACCCACACACATATGTGCAAACACACCTATTATGTATTACTGTATTATAGGGTCACAATTATGTATTTACTCAGCATGGCACTGGAAAGCAGATGACTGATGATACATTTCTAGGAGGGGGAGAAGAGAGAGGGAAGAGAAACCGTGTAAGGAAGAGAGAAATGGAGGGTTAGAGAAAGGGGGTGTTAATGTGAGGGGTGGAGCTGCTGGGGCCTATCTGAGTGTGTTGGCGGAGATAGGAGATGAGTTGGAGCTTTCACAGGTACACAGCCCTCTGTGAATCATGCTTCCTCACGTCTCTTCCTGATAGCAGACAGATGATCACTGACTGCTAGATAGCCAGCCAGATCTCATAGCCTTTGAAGACTGATATGTGCATCACCTGTGTCTGTTTGAAAGGCATTAAAAGTGCATTGAAATCTAATTAAAATGGAACAGCAGTTTTCTTACAAATCAACTTTCGTGCCAGGGTAGATTGTATGACATGGATTCCAAATATGTTGCACCTTGTGCTTTCTAAGTTCAAATGCATGTCTTATGAGTGCTTTTACATGCCTTTATGTTTTCTCAAGTGTGAATCTCTGGTGAGTCTGTGTGCTTATGTGTGTACGTTCCATGATATACCCTCAGGGCAGACATCTGTTCTTCAGTCAGATCCCACACAGAGAAATGTCTCATTAGCCTAGCATAGCCCCAAACCTGCAGCGGGGGCTGAAAGAGGGAGAGAGAGAGAGAGAGAGAGAGAGAGAGAGAGAGAGAGAGAGAGAGAGAGAGAGAGAGAGAGAGAGAGAGAGGGAGAGAAAGAGAGAGACAACTACAGTATACTATAGCCAAGTGAGAGAGAGAGCTTTGTCTCTTCCTCCCTCTCATGGCTGAACAAGAAAACTCTTCCCCCTGTTAGTTAATGAATTGGACTGTCTGGCTAATGAATGTAGTACACGGAGGAAGGAGAGAGAAGAGGATGAGGGAGAGTGAGAGGGATCTGTCAGCCTATATGAAGGGTGAAGTAGCTCATATCTCAGGCTATATTAGCTCAGCCTATTAGGGCTCCAGTCTGTACTGCCCATTGCCACTAATGAGGCTGACATGGTTTAATTGGAGAGTGTGCCTACTGTATCTCCCTCCACTTTGGATTAAAGATCCCTGAGATGAAGGGATCGGATTCCCTCTACACACACACACACACGCACACACACACACACACACACAGACAAGACTGTGTGTAGACACACTATGTCATAGGAGTATGTACTGTACAACCCCCTGGGTACAACCACGTTGTGTAGTGGTGCTCAGTTCACTAATGATGCTTGTGTGAGAAAGTGTTCATCAGTGTCTAACTGTATTGTATGTCTACAGATTGAAAGCCACTGGCTACAGCCACCTTGCATTGGTTGGCAAACAGCTTTGCTGTCCTCCATCGCTCTTCATGTACGGTGGGATTGGATGTGTGTGATGGAGAGGGACTATAAAAGAGTGGCCATGGGGTCCAGGGGAGCCAGTGGGTGGGTTGGGGGTGGTGGGATGTTGGTGGAAGTAAGGGGGCCTGTTCTGTTCCACACAAGTCAATGTCAGAGGAATGTAACAATGAAATAGAACCCCTCCTGTACAGCATGGGCTAGCCGGCCCACATCCTCTAGCTCTTCTGTATATCTACCGTAAGTCCAATATTTGACCAGTAAATCTGCCTACTGCATGCTTGCACTGTCAAGGTTACACAGGATGTGATTTGATCCAAATGGTAATAAGAGAGTAAAACCATACACGCAGGTGTAATATCATGTTAACACATAGTGCTTTGTGTGAGCATACAGTTCCCTTGTCAATCCAGTAATTACAAGGCATTTTACCCATTAACATCCAAGTTACATTTCGCCATCATTCATCTTCATAATTCCCTGCATGCTCGGCAGGTGAAACCCAATCAGAAAGGGCGATAAGGGACAAGAACCCCTCGTTAGCGCTACAAGTCCTTTCTGACGTGATGGAGGGGCTGAGGAGCTGTGCCCATATTAGCGCTCAGTGTCATTCACTTTCCCATTCAAATCAGCCCGTACGGGCTGTGGGTTAGCTAACCAATTAGCATTACCGCCTTGTTCGTCCTCCTGGCCCACAGGGGGGAGCAGATTGCGTAACTTGAGTGTTCTGCGAGACATTGGGCCAATCAGAAGGGGGCGTGCAGCCTTTGTAGAGCTAATTACATCAAGTGTCGTGACTGCGTGCTCCACATGCAGGCCCCCTCATTGGGAGGGAACACAGAGGGCATCCGGTCAGTTGCACTGATAGCTTCTCTCTAATCTCAGATCTTCTCACTCTCCAGAACCTCACAAAGCAGGAAGTCATGCTAAACCAGGCTTTGGATCCCTGTCTCTGGGGGAGCTTGGACCACTGAAGGCCATAAGCCCCTCCTTGATCCTTTAGTCCACAGGCAATTAAAGGCCAATCATGGCTCCCCTGGGTGATTCATAGGAGGCTAGAAACAGGAAGGGTCCAGCCTAGTTCTCTGCTTCCCCAGAGACATGGGTGGCTTCCTCGTCCTGTCTCCAGATCTTACACCAGTAACCCCCTCTCTACCATGTCAGCACCATAACCATACCCCCACACATTCACCCATACAAGCACTCGCCATCAATAAACAGCACTTTGATTATGTATTGACCCTTTAAGCTTTTGAGGAGACAAGTTTTGCATATGCAAGACATGATGCTACTGTTGATTCATCTGGGTTTGTGGAAGTGAGAATGTGTGTCAGCTTTGTCATTACTTTCCCTTCTATGTAAACATTCAATGTCGTTTTATTATGGTGGTGTGGCTGAGAGAAGACAACTATTAATATCAACTTAAAAGAACAAAAAAGCGGTAAAAGGGCTGAAAAACGTTGATGGTAAGGTCTACCTTAGCCCAGGTACTCATCCTCCCTTATGGTTAGACACCAGCCATCTACAATGTGTTCAGTAGGTCTATCTTAATGCTGCACCAACACTATCTGATGTCCTGTTATACAGTTGGAGTGTGTTCAGTGGCTGCATATGTGACCAACAGAACCCGTTGGATCATTTCATATGAATGTATTCCTTATCCACCGTATCACTATCCGATCGCAGATTATGGAGCATAGGTTTGAAGAAAGTGAGTCCAAATTAAGGAAAGAGAGGACACATTTTAAAAGTATATCTTAATATAAACATTTTATTCAGTGCATTTTGTGTATACAACAAATAACAAACAACTGGAAAGTAGCAGGCAGAACACTGTCTGCCTGTACGTGTTGTTTTTCAGTTTTATCCTGGTAGATTGGAACACATGATCCAACATGGGTTAATACACATAGCCTACATCATGCAGCTCTAGTCCAGAAGTCCCAGCTGTCTCCATGCAACAGATAGGTTCACCTACAAACCCCCCAAAAGAACCAACGAACAAAAGCCTCCCAAAAGCATGTACCATATGAAGAAGTTATGCAGCTCAAGGGAAAGAGTACTTCGCCCCAAAAAAGGGGTCCTCTGTACACAACCGTGTTCATACATGCCCTGTGCAAGAAACGGAAGATGTTCGTCTTTTTTTTTTTTGTACGATTTTTTATATCCACTTTTACAAATATGACATATCCTATAAAATGTTTAAGCCACCTAAAATTCCACGGTATTCTTTTTTTTCTTCATTATAATTTTTTTTTAGATAGAAAATTGTCACCACGATAAGTTACTCAAACACGAAACAAGAGACCTGGGTGGGGGCCTTAGCATGTCTATATGGAGTACAGACTTGGCCAATAAAGGTTGGGGGAGGCGGGGAGGGCAGGGGGGCATGACACAAGCACAGGGGGGAAAAACAGATCACAGGGACAAAAGACAGAGACAAAGTGACACAATAGAAACAGAGGGGACACTGAACAGTCAAATCATACCTCTCTTTCCCTTTCTTTCTCTCTACCTCTCTTTCTGAGAGTGCACTTTCCAGAACACTGAACCAGTCTACAACTCCCATGGGTTGTGAAATTGCTTTTTCCATTTCCTTTTCTCTCGAGCCTAAAACACTTTGCCTTGTCAAAAACGTACAAAACCCCCAAAATAGTGTTTCCTAGCATTTCCAGCTGTGCCTCTATATTGGCGTGGTTTATACAGCTTAAAGGGACACTCTGTCAGCTCTATCTTTGGTGTTCTGGAACCTTGGAATCAGCAACAAAACACAAGTTCTGAGAGGTGGTGGTGAGGATTGGGGAACGGGGAGGACAACAGAGATAAAAAAATAAAACAAAGAAAAAGCTCTCAGCGAATTCAGAAAATTTGCAAAGGTGCATCCACGACGTCTCAGAGCCATGCTTTCCACACCAGGTTTCAGGTCAGCTGAGTGTAGGCTTTGTTTTCCGATGCTAGAAGCTCAGTCTCTGAGCGTGTGCGCTAGAACACAGGAGAGCTACCTTCTGGTTGGCTGAGTGCAGCTCCGGCAGGGTTGGCCCGCCCACACCACCAGGGGGGGTGTAGCTTCATATTCACAGAAGCATTGGTGATGCAGAGGGCAGGGGCGTTTCTCAACCTGGGCAGGCCAAATGTAGTTGCCCTGATCGCCTGACTGACCTAGCGAACAGATGCAAGGGTTGTGGGTTGTCTAAATGAACAGAACCTAGGAAAACTGGCCACTGTCATCTGGTAAGAGAAAAAGAAAACCTTAAAGGATGCTCTAACTTGTTACACAGTCGTTACACCCGTAGAGTGATATACAGAAAAATAAACATTGTGCAAGTGTCTTCTTTTATATATAAGTCAAGTGGGATTGATGTGTAACGTGGTTTGCTGTTGATGCTACAATGAGTAGATAAAAGAAAGATTGACCTAATGGAGTGTATTCTAGTGTGGTCTGTGGTGTGGTGTTTGTGGTGGTGGTTGCCGTGGATGGTTTTGGAGAGAGAAGTCTGCTTGGAGTTACGCTCTTCTGGAGGTAAGGCGTCTTCGTCTGGCCCGGGTGGCGGTGTTAGGGTTCGGCCCCGCCAGGCTACGTGGACTCGTGCTGGCTCACGGCCTTGCCCCCGTTCAGCACGGCCGAGGCGCTTCGGCTCTTGGTGGGCGTGCCGCTACCGGAGCGGGAGAACTCCGTCAGGTCGTGGAGAGAGGGCTCCCTGTACATGGCCACTGGAGAGACACACAGAGCAGAGGACAGGGCAGTGAGTCATCGCAGTTTGGAGCTGAATTCATGTGCTATACACAGCCAACGTAGGGACAAACAGAACGGACAAAACTACAGAGGAGAACACAGTCATGGACTTGAAAAAATTATATGAAAAATTCATGGACAGTCGTAGGATGAACCTAATGATGGGGTGTGCTGTGGGTGAATAATTATCCAACTTAATACTAACATATTAGGATAGAATACAATGTAATAGAAGTAATTGTCAATTTATACCATTTCGCTTCAATTCCATTGCTCAAAATGTTTACCAGTAATTAAGGAGCTCTGATGTGGATCACTCAAGACTGTAACACTACACCATGCACACTGCAGCAGAGAGAGCAACAACCTACAACATCTTTTTGAGGACAGAAAGTGTTCTTATAACTACTGCAAGACATAAGTAATTCAAGATGCTTTTCGTGCTTTTTCCTTGCGTGCACGCTGCATACAAGGTGCACTGGCGATGTACGATGCTCTCGCTAACTTTCCAGGAGAGACTGCCATCATCTGAAGTGGAAATTCTTGGGTTCCAGCATGCAGGGTTTGGGATCATGTCTCCCACAATGCTGTTTGACGGCCTGGTCCTGAGGGAGAGGGGGTGAAGGCTGCAACCTGACGCTACAAGGACACTTTCCTTTAGCCTTGACTTTCTGGTGACAGCAACTGTGCACAAAGCATCTTCTGCTTCCACAAGCAAATCAATAGAGGACCACAAAGAGAAGCAGCAAGGATCGATTTGGGACTTATTAGCAGTGGCGTTGATGCGACTGCATAGCTGAACACCTGAACCTGGGCTTGCGGTCCATCTCCACCTCCAACCTCGTCTTTTCTACGATCATCCATCCATCCACTCTTCTATGGTTCCATTCTTCTACTTCTCTCTCTCCGTCATTTTCTTTTCCCGACCCAGTGTTACAGAAAAATCTGGTGGTGGGTGTGTGTGTGTCATCACAGGAAGTCTGCAAGGATCTGTCAAACTGCCTCTGAATTGACGCAGATCAAACACACCCTTTCACCCACCACACAAGATCTGGAGCAAGAGAAGGAGAGCGAGAGTGAAAGAGAAATTGAAAAAGAGAGCGAAAATGTGTGTGTGAGAGAGAGAGAGAGAGAGAGAGAGAGAGAGAGAGAGAGAGAGAGAGAGAGAGAGAGAGAGAAGAAGAAAAAGGGAGGTGAGGATGAGTAGGGAGCGAAGCTATGGGGGCTGGGGCTGGTGATCTGGAACCGGCGGGGGTACGAGGAGCGGCTGGAGGAGAAGGCGCTGCCAGTGCAGAGACAACTCCTTTAATTGGTCTTCTGCAATGCTGCGGCTGGAACGCTGCGGCTGCCTCCCAATCTTTATGAGCTGACGGAACAAATGCTTCTGTCTTTCGCTCACACTCATGTCCTCTCCTTCTCTAAAGCTCTGCAAGCTACATCTGGAATTCTAGATAAGAGATACATTTAGAGAAGGGATGTTTGTTTTTGGGATAATCTGGAGTTGTTGGTAATAATGAATATTTTACGTGCGTGGGTATGAAAGTGAATCTCGTAGCCAGCACATTGTACTTTTGTTATTCTGCCTGTCTGCATACAATGACTCTTTGCCTTTTAAATATATACAAAATACTCCAGTTGCGCACTACATCTTTGTATTTTCTCACACATAACTGTTGATGCACGCCCTCTACCTATTATTTTCTACTTGTGTCCCTCCATTTCTCTGTGCTTCTCTCTTTATCTCTATCTGTGAGAACGGCAAGGCAATCATTCTGTGGGTGGTGCTGTGTGCTGGGCCCCCTGTATGGGTAGTTAAGAGAAAGTGTAAAGCTATCGCAGAGATTTCAGAGGGCAGATGAGGGTTCCTAACGAGGTGCTGGCCAGACGATGAAAGGAGCAGATCCCAAAGGGCACGTCTGGTGAAAACCAGGAGCCGCTCCTCTCCTCCTCGGCCGTAGGGAAACGTTTTTCCCTTCTCTATGAACTTACGCCCTTATTGTAGGGAAAAGCTATTCTTAAAGCTTGCGATTTCTTTTTAACGATGCATCAATACAGACGTCTCTGTCACAATGAATCCAGCGCAGTCTGCGTTCTCTGTGTACTAGAATCCGAGCGGCACGTAACAATTAACAATTGATCAGCCCCTCAAAAGAAATGTCTCTGCGCTCTTTCCTCATCGGGTGAGTAATTTACATAGCCAGCGTAGTTTTTTTCTTGCGGAGGCTGAATCTCATCTGAAAGCTCCTTTTTCATCTAGTTGATGCTTCTCTCTCTCTCTCTCTCTCTCTCTCTCTCTCTCTGTCTCTCTCTCTGTCTGTCTCTCTCTCTTTCTCGCTCACTCTGTTGACAGGTAAGTCTGTGTCTTGTTCTCGATGAAAGGACCTGTGGACTTTTCAAAAGCGCGAGCTGTATCCGCCCCTACCACCCCCTCCCTCCTTCCCTACTCATCTACGACCACTATCCCCACAGGATGTCTGGCCGGAACGGGTGGAGCACCATCTTGACGTGTCTGGAATACTACAGGACCTAGTCATCACCCCAGAACACACTGAATAACCAACAGACTTTTAAAAAGACCTTCTGCATGACAGAACTCTCCTGACACAGTGCTCCGCAGAACACCATTAGATCAAGAGAATAGGAACAACAACAACCACAGATGGAAGCCTGGAAGCAAGACTCTGCATTGGGAGAACAATAACTGACCTTTCAAAGGCTTGGGGAGGAAGTGGGCTGCTGGTTTGTTCTTCTTGACGTGGTTCCCCTTCATGATCTCCCCCTCCTTGTTGAGGCCAAGGTACCAGCCTCGACCCGACTGTTGCTGCCTGTAGATCATGGACGAGTACGTCACGTAGTAGTTCTCGAACACCGACTCTTTGAACTTACACTCTGGGGTGAAGTGTTCCTGGGAGGAGACAGAGGGGTGGGGGTGGGGGGGGGGAGGGGGCAGAAAGAGCGGGGGGAAACGGGAGAGAGAGAGAAGTCAGGATGAAACACTGCTGAGGGGTGTACCAGGTGGACACCACTCAGAGCAACATTCAAGGTCTTCATTCTTGTGAAACCTCATTACTACAACTAAGGGCTGAAAAAACAGCATTCCACCAACACCCACACCAAAGCAGAATGTCTTTTTAGAGCATCTGATTCAAGACTGCCACATCTCAAATTAAAAGCTCTCAAAAGCTATTATGTTCATCATGTTGAATAATTTAGTCCTATATGACAAAGATATAGAGGATCATTAATTAAAGATCTGCTATGATTAAACATTCATCCTTTAAATATTTTATTATGTATGGAGCAATTAATAAGCTGGAGGAGGAATTGGTCATGTTGAGCATTGTTCTGGAATAAGTTTATTTATATCTACAGTATCATTACATAATATATGATATATCTATACAGAATGACGACCTGTATCTCTCTTCTATGAATAAATAAACAAATGAATCTATAAATGCCAACCAATAGGTTCAAGCGTTACAGTGTGTATGGGTGTATGTGCTGCAGATGTTGCATAACGTCCAGGCTCCCCTGTCTCTCATTTACTAATGAATTGGCGGTTGCGTGGGGCACTGAGCTAGATCCACTGGAAGCCTCAGAGACTCTTTAGAGATATTTGTCAGATTCTGTCATATCTCTCCCTCTCTTCCACCCTCTCTCTCCAGCTTTCTCCAAATTACCTCATTTTGCTCCCCTACACCAAACTGCAGTTTGTGTCATCTTTTCCCCTCTGCTGTCCACATTTGTCTCAAGTCTTAGTTCCCCAGAACGACATCATTACTGCCACTCCCCTGGCTTGTAAAACATAAAGCTGCAGTTTTTCTCCCAGCGCACTACCGACAGGTGTGAGTGTGTGTGCACAAAAGTGGATGTTGGTGTGTCTGTGTATTTGCATACGTGGATATACAGTATTTGTGTGTGTGTGTGTGAATGTGTCAGCGTGTGACCATCACCTCAAATATTTGATTACATTTCTGGAATGTTCTTAAATATGTCTACATAGAACATAATTGGACTTATCTGGTCAGACAACACAAGTCACAGCTCAGGACACGGCTGTTTCTCCTGCTTTCTCTTGTCTGCTAATTACTTTCCAACTGCTTTCTGATTCATTAGCTTCCCTGGGACCAATCTGTGCCCCAAGAAAAACGACAAAATGACACTTGAAATGTCATTGTGTTGTACAGGGGGAAATATCAAGTATTGTGGGATGTAGCGAGAGCGTAAAGAGAGTTAATTAGAGAACAGAATGGATATATGACTTTCATCGTGGGAAAGGTTAAACTGGAACTGGGGGAGGATGCGTTGGTGGATGTCCGTGATAAGACAGATGACGTGTCCCTCCAGCGAGAGTGTGAAGATATGCCATGCGATCATGACTAACACTGTGACACTGTCACACAGCAGCTCGTCAATAAACAGCGTCAGTGGACATGGATTCGCTGGCACAGGAGATCCAAAGGGAGCACTTAGAATGATTAAACGGGTGTCCAAACTTGTATCTACTCTGGGTTATATGGCTATGTGTCTACGGTACAATGCACAGTCATCACAATGATCTTAAATTGGATTAACGGTGAAACCCTCAGAGAAAAAGAATATCATGCTCGGAATACAAATCTGTATTTACTATGAAGCAAAATGGTCCTATTCTAACTCATCCAGATTACCCAGTCATCTCTCATTCCCGACCCCAGTTTACCTCAGTCATGAACACCTGGCTCTCAGCCTCACACAGAAGGGACCAGTGACCCTCTCCTCTCGCCCCTCGAGGTTGTCACCAGCAGACACATTGCCAGCCCAGAGAAGGTGATAAGAACACAGGCATGTTGTCACATGGAACAGATGCCATGACACCACCACAGAGACTTCCTCTGAAGACAGACCTCGGTCTCTATGCCAGGCCCCTGGTTAACCTTGCTCAAATTGGTCTAAATACTCAAGATACCTAGAATTATAAAGACCTGAGAGCTGCAACCAACCAGAACAAGCCGATTGCTACTGACTACCCGGTGGACAGAGTATATTCTTACAGCTGGGGGCATGAAGGGAACATTTCTATAAGTGTTTGTATTTGGCCATCCCTGCCTTTCTGGTCCTGCTGGAGTGTTTCTGAGTTCATCCCTGCCTCTCTGGTCCTGCTGGGGTGTTTCTGAGATCATCCCTGCCTCTCTGGTCCTGCTGGGGTGTTTCTGAGATCATCCCTGCCTCTCTGGTCCTGCTGGAGTGTTTCTGAGCTCATCCCTGCCTCTCTGGTCCTGCTGGGGTGTTTCTGAGATCATCCCTGCCTCTCTGGTCCTGCTGGGGTATTTCTGAGATCATCCCTGCCTCTCTGGTCCTGCTGGAGTGTTTCTGAGCTCATCCCTGCCTCTCTGGTCCTGCTGGAGTGTTTCTGAGTTCATCCCTGCCTCTCTGGTCCTGCTGGGGTGTTTCTGAGATCATCCCTGCCTCTCTGGTCCTGCTGGAGTGTTTCTGAGCTCATCCCTGCCTCTCTGGTCCTGCTGGAGTGTTTCTGAGATCATCCCTGCCTCTCTGGTCCTACTGGAGTGTTTCTGAGCTCATCCCTGCCTCTCTGGTCCTGCTGGGGTGTTTCTGAGATCATCCCTGCCTCTCTGGTCCTGCTGGAGTGTTTCTGAGCTCATCCCTGCCTCTCTGGTCCTGCTGGGGTGTTTCTGAGATCATCCCTGCCTCTCTGGTCCTGCTGGGGTGTTTCTGAGCTCATCCCTGCCTCTCTGGTCCTGCTGGGGTGTTTCTGAGCTTGTTGTCTGGCTTGTCTGTGTCTGTCCACATCTGTATGTGTAAGTGTGGGTGTCTGTGCCTGTATCTCCATGTACCAGGTAAAGCAGTTGGTCTGTGTCAGGATAGATAAACAACACAGTCCCCATGACAACAGCAGGTGCTCCACCCACCTACCGGCATATCCTCTTTACAGTTAAAAAATATTTCCCAAAAGGCTGTGGCACTTACGTAAACGCTCCGCTGGCAGCGATGCGGGCTAATGCCTCCGTTTGAAGGTCAGATTAATTAAAATCAATTGAACCCGTGCCTAAATGCAAATCTACTTTTGGAGAGAGCATTCGGATTAAACCGAAAAATCTGCTGAAAGGTAATTAATTATAATTATGATAATTGCATAAACAACAACAATGTCTAGAGCAAGGCTGAGGCAGGGAGGCTGAATCTGATGTGGAATCTGATGGAACTCGCCCCAAAACAGAGATAGCTGCCGGAAGGTTCTGAACCTTCACACTGATGGCTTTGAAACACTTTCTGAACATAAGGGTCGGCAGTGTAAAGAGGCAGTAATAGGGGTGTTTTTCCATTAATGCTCTGTGCTTTGTTTCTTCTGTGGCCCAACAATGCATCACCCAGCCTTCTGGAGCCAGACATGCCGTTTGTGTAGCCTGTGTGGAGACATGGCCACTTGATTAAAAGCCTCTAAAAATGCACACAATACATCAGCAACACTTTCTCACTCCAGCACAGTACACTCTGGATGGTTCTGTTCCTCTGGTTCTCTGGCCCCTCTAATCCTCTATGACACTTCTTGTGCTTCCTGGTACACACTATGAGCATCAATGCTAATCTGGCTAGCCAGTATCCGTCACAGAGCTGTGTCGTGCTTGCTGAGTCTTTAGCTATGCTAGCCAGCAGCTCTGTGAGAAAGCACTCAGCCTTTGAGCCAGGACTCCTGTTCTACCTCCATGAATGAGCTTATGTGGATTTGGCTCGCCGCAGTCACCGTGGAGTGGAGTGAAAGTCGATGGACGACAGACACGTACACGAATGCGTACACTCTTTGCGCCAAGACAGAGAGGATTGCCAGATTTGGGGGGGATGCCCCACCCCATCAATAGGGGTGCATACTTGTTCAGGCTTGTGACTGACAGATACATTCAGATGCCTCTCAATAGGCTCCAGTGGTTTTCCTAGAGTCAATGGTAAATGCCCTTTGTTACGTGAAACTCATATCCCCATCTTTTTAATCACCCCTCCGTCCCAGCTAGAATCAGCACTGCATATTGGAGCGAGGGAACATCATTTTTGAAAAAGATTGAGATGGAGAGGGAAAAGCTATCTGCATGGAAATGATCTCAGTCGTGCCCTCACCCACGCCCACGGACCCTCTAACACACACACACACACAACATGCCTGTCTATGGTGAAATAGTGTGCGTAAATGGCCTTTAAATGATCCCATTAGAAAAGATGGGCTTTTTCCCAGGAACAGCACATAGAGAGTTGATGAGCTGAGTCCCGGCCCTGACGCGACCCAGCTGGAGGCTCTCCCTCCCGCCTCCCATTCAAGTCTCTGTCACCACAGGGTAGTGGTGTAAATACGCAATAAACAACCATGTATTCTACGGTAACATAATTAGTGAGCCAGCTAATTAGGCTGACAAAGAACAAAGGGATAAAAGAGAGAGAGATTCTAGGAGTTAAATCATCTATGATTACAATAGTCTACGATGCAATTTTGGATGGAACCTGTGTAGAAACATACTGCAGATAAGCCAGAGTGTGTGTGAAAAGAACATTCATAAACACACACACACACACGTAGGCATGCAATCTGTGCTTGTGTACTGCAGTCACGTTGCTTAGAGCCCTGTGACCCACCATCCTTTCCACTGCATGGGGAAACCCTGCTAGCCCCCAAAACCACTACAACCACCGCCCCCCCTCCCCCACCCAAACCAGAAGGAAATTCCTGCCACCTTCCCCTACCAACATAGTCTCCCCTACCTTGACACGAGGTTCCTTCCGTACGTCAATATTTTTGCATCTGTACATTTAGACTCCTACACAAAGACGACCGAAGGGTTTGGATGTGTGCGCGGGCGTGAGTGTGTGACAGAAAGGCGAGGGAAGGCGGATGGGGTTGGTGCATTACTGCGAGTGTGTGGGTGTGTTTGTGCATGAGTGTGCGCAAGTGTGTGAGATGTATGTGACTGAGGCACTGCGCTAGTTCATTGCGGCCTTTCACTTCTTTGAGTTTTGAGTTCTTAGCTTATTCTCTGTTTTTGCACATCTCTCCCCCTTTTTTTCATCTTTACTCTGTCCATCTTTAAAAGCCTTCGTCTTCGTCTCCGAAGCGCCTTATTCTCCACGTCTCTCCATTTCCTTGCTTTTTTTCCTCTCACAGCACCCATATTTCTCTTTCTATCTCTCGCCCCCATTTCAAGTGGTTTGGCAGTCATTGACCACTATTCCACTCTCCTTTAATCTCAGAAATCACTCATTCCCTCACTCCCTCTCTCCCTCCACCTCTTTCCCTACATCACTGAAAAGGGGGACGTCAGAGGGGGGATGACAGATCCTATTGGTTAAGAGAGCGGGCTCCAACGCTCCAGAGCACTTCTCTCTCCGCAGGTGTCTCTCACAATAATGCTCCCCGCGGAGGGTAGACACACACACACACCAAAAACACACACACTTTGAACTACACTCACAGAACTACAAACACACACACAGAGGAAAGAGGTACACATACATAGAAAAACATGCACACACAAGGCTCTACGGGCTAGTCGTAGAGCCTCAGATCCATATAATTTAACTACTGGGGGGTTCAAAGGCTGACGCCAGCACTGAGGGTGACATACTACAGGATGGTTCCCCTGCACATCTATAACATCCCTCCACACAGACACACACTCTCTCTCTCCCTGTCTCCCTGTCTCCCTGTCTCTCGGTCTCTCTGTCTCTCTGTCTCTCTGTCTCTCTGTCTCTCTGTCTCTCTGTCTCTCTGTCTCTCTGTCTCTCTGTCTCTCTGTCTCTCTCTCAAAAGGACACACATGCACCTAGTTACAGAGCAAGAAGGCACATGACGAACGCACGTGCGCACCAAATGTTGTAGTCTTCAGACACTCACATGAATATTCAACTGATGTGGGAGCTTAGGAAACACAATCCATTATCATTCACTCTGAAGCTGAAATCAAAGGTTGGCACAAGGGGAATTAAAACCCATTAACACACCCCATTCAAAAGGCAAAATGAGAATTACTACCATAATGGATTAGATTTCCCACTGTAAAGTTATTGGCTGGATTCTTCTATGGAGGAGCCCAGATCAATACATATGGGGTGCTACCCCATGCACATCTGGCTGCAGCCATATTCTACCTCTAATCACACCAATGATGCCAATACTATTAAGGAGGAGCAGTTTGCTAGCTTTTCTTCCACAACACAAGAACCCGGGAGCCTCACAAAACGAATGGCGCCGAGTGTCGGGCAAACGTATTCTGCTCCACACAGCTTAACAGCCTCCCAGCCTGTTCACTGAGTGCCAGCGGGCTGAAAAGCATGCTTCCACGATCCCGGACAATAACACTTTTACTATTTTGGTTTGTTTTAGGATAGAATTGGGCTCTTTTTAAGCTGCTGGATAAGACCCTTGGCAAATAGAAGTGAGCACACAAACATACACACACACACCCTGGCTGGTTAATGACGCAGTTCAGTGGAGAGAAACCTGATGAGGGTGAGGCTATTTAGCGAAGGGATTGTGCTTGCTTACTCTATGGTTGTAAAAGCTTGTGTGTCAAGAGAGAACATATCAAACAACGGCTTACCAGCGCGGGCACATACATTCATTTAAACACACACGATACCCTCTCACACACACACACTCACTCACTCACTAGGCTTCAGTAGAATTAAAAACTGTGTCCATCTTCTCATGTTATGTCGATTTTGTACAAGCCTTTTGCCAAGCATAGTTTAAAGCTCCTTCGTGGCCGTGTGAATAGTATAGTGATTATGCACGTGACGCAAGTATCTGCAGAGCTTCCAAGCCTGTACAGGACAACGCTAACACTCTAATGCTCCAGGGTCTAATCCCACAGACCCACCATAGACAACACATGGCTCCGCATCAAAGGCACCTCCAGAGAAATCCCAGACACTATTGAGTGTTGTCCTCTGCCTCAAACACACCCAGCCCATCCTCCATGGCTGCCACTGATCCCAGGGCAAGAACTAAAACAGAATACATGAGAAAGGGTTTTCTAGAGGTGTACTACTTGATTAGAAAAAAAGCATTGAACTGAGAGGGGTTTTGTTAACAAAAAAATCGGTTTAATTAATTGAATTCCTTAGACAGTGTAGCATGTATGGTGGGGCAAAGTCGAGTCTTCTATGTAAGAAGAGAGTGCAGAAGACGAGAACATGGAGTGAAAAACGCATGTTTAATTGATTCCCTTTTCTCCCACACACTGTGACACCGCTGAATGAACCCATCCTGCTGGTCTCTCACCCACACACGTGCACTCCTCCTCTCACTCCTCTCTCCCGTGTTCTGTCTTTCAACATGCAGAACATGCAGTACACACACACAAGAGGCATCTCAGAAGGGGATCAAATACTTCAAGCACAGATATCTGCGAAATATCGGAACAGGTAGAATATGAGATGACATTCATGCACATGAAGAAATGTCTCCATTGTATGTGAGATGAGACAACACACAGACACACACCATCCAAAAGGGGACTACTCCTCTGGAGCAAGCTCAGAGCAGTGGCTCCCCCCCCCCCCCCCCCCCCCCCCTCCCCAGCTAACCTGCGCCATCCACTGCGTCGCCACCATTGATTGGGGATCTCCCTGCAAAGCTGGCCTGCCATTGGCTGGATTCAGTGTTAGGCTTACAGGCAACTGTTAGTCTACCATAGCAGAACTTACAACCAGCAATCATCCAATAAACATGGCTGGATGCATTATTCCTGCTCCAGGAACAACACCATCTTAGCTCAGATCACCAGCTGCAAAGAGGTTTAGTGAAAATTCTAGACATGATGTGTTACTGTAATTGAGCCAGGTAATCACTGATTTAACCTATTCTAAGGAGCTTGATCAAAGGTTAAGGTAACACAACATATGAGTACAATTGTTTTTAAGTGTAATATGGAATACAACCTTGATGTCGGTTTAAAACAAACATCCAAATGGAAATGAGTGAAACATAGCTAATGATACAGCCAGGGGGCTTCAAAGCCTTGTATGCATATGGAACACCCCCTCCCCCCCCCCCCCCCCACACACACACACACACTGACTTCTCTCTCTACATCCCACACCCTCTCTCTAGCTCTCTCTCTCTCTCTCTGATACAGATTAACCTGAGGATGTTATGTAGCCTAGTCCGGGAAGGCTTGCCGTATCAATTTGTGTTCAATTAAAGTAGCGAGTTGTCACATACATAGATTTTAATCATCGACTGCCTAGCTCATATCATTAAAGCCACTCACCAGGTTGAGTGTTGTTAAATACAGTGTTGGGGGAGGGGGGCGGGGGGGGCGGAACGTTTTCTTTAGTATTATTTCTCTGTTTGGCCCCTCAGGCGTGTTGAGCAGCAAGGTTCCTCGTAGATGTGTTTGCGAGCCTGTTTGGGTTGATCAGATAATTACACAGGGAACCCTCTAGATTCCTGATGTAGACCAGGCCTGGGAGGCTAGCAGACAAACTCATTTTGTGATGGTGAAGTTTCACTTGGATGATTTCAGTAAGAAAGGATGTTTATCAGATTGCTAACTGCCACTTGTATACGTGTGTCTAGTGTAGGTTTGCTGTTTGTAGTGCTCGGGTCGGGCTTGGTGGGAAGGGTTCCACTTGTTGCCGCAGCCTGTTTCTATCATCAGGATGCTCTCTCTTTGATTAAACCTTTGCAGATTGACAGCTCATCTGGTATAACTCTGGGGGCTACGTGTGTGTTTTCCTGCGAGTCACGCCCGCACACACTGTGCAATGGTGACATTTTGCGGGGCAGATGAAAAGGATCATTTTTTTGACTGGCGACTTGAATTATTAATTGCTTTGCACATTTCATCAAAGATGAAGATCCAGCTGCCATTACTGAACATCGTAATTTACTTTTGTTAATTTTTTAGCTCTTTAATGATTTGATCTGAAACCCAGTTTGTCAGTCTGGCTCCAACCTGGGGAGTCTTGGACAGAGAATGAAAGGTTTAGTCTACTCCACCAAAAGGTGAGCAACACCAGGTATTATGGACTGAAATGAAATGCATTGGAGATGGCCGCTTCACAAGGAGCCTACTTCCTATTTACATTTGAATTGTACTTATCATAGAGATGACATAAGAGAACTGTGTTGACTCTTTCCCCTTTGTTTCTCTCTCTCTCTCTCTCTCTCTCTCTCTCTCTCTCTCTCTCTCTCTCTCTCTCTCTCTCTCTCTCTCTCTCTCTCTCTCTCTCTCTCTCTCTCTCTCTCTGGTAGGAGTAATGGAGATAGCGTACTAGAGCTTCATTCAGCCCACTTACTGCATCAGCTTCAAGCTGCTCATGTCGCCATAGTAACCCGGACCACTGCCAAAACACCGGCATTTCATCTGCCTACAACTCCCCGAAGGTTAGCCATGGGGCGTGAGGTTGTGTACAAATACACACAAACACACACTGAGATAAAGTTAATTAGATAAATATAAGCTTGGAAGCACAAGCGAACACAGGGATGATCGTGCCAACACACACACACACACACACAAACGCACACTTGTCAACGCCTCCCACAGCATATCAGGGTGCCAGGCCTTCCACTAACACCCACTCTGGCCACCTGCAGGAAGGAGGCGTTCACACCACATAGTAAACTACTGGGAGCAACTGTCCCTACACATGACACAGACAGAGGGTGGGGGGGAGCAGTATGGACGGCACTATGGGACTGGGGGACAGGTCTGTTATGTGAGTGTGGACTGCTCTTCTGCATGGTGATTGTTGTGTGCAGCTAAGATGGGGGATGAAGAGAAGTTTATCCTAACGTGGCTGTAACTTCTAGACTAGACACGTTGGTGTAAGGAGACAATTAGTCTGTAGAAGCTCTTAGTGTGTGTGTGTTTGTGTGTGTGAGGAGTGTGTGTGTGTGAGGAGTGTGTGAGGAGTGTGTGTGTGAGGAGTGTGTGAGGAGTGTGTGTGTGTGTGACAAGTAGTCAAGTAAAGGGTGACTACTTCTAAGCATAGAAAAAAGACTGGTAAGAGTATTACAATTTCTGCTCAGTACACAGAGAATAAACAAGCCCTGAGTGAGACTCTGACTCACGACAAACACACACACACACACACACACACACACACACACACACACACACACACACACACACACACACAGCAAAAAGGGATGAACAATAGACTTACTGATGTGTACAGATAGCCCTCGCTGTTCATAGCTAGGTAGAGCTTGGTCTGAACCCCCTGGATGGCCACCACTCGAAGCCCAACTGGAATGAGGTTGAACACGGCTAAGGAGAGAAGACATGGAGGGAAGGAGGGAGGGAGAGAGGGGGGGGGGGGGGGGGGGGGGGGGGGGGGGGGGGAGAGAAAGAGATGAAGAGAAACACAAAAACACAAAAACACAATAACAAAGAGGTTAGTCAGAGGTGAAAACTGCGTTATACCTCCAGTCTAAAAAGTATTTGATTAGGAAGTGTTCCAGGGAGACAGCTTGAGGGAGGAAACATCGTTAAATGACCTGAGACAATTCAGGGTACCAGAGGTAGGCTCAGGTTCATACACAACCTGCACTCCTGTCTCCACTGCCAGCCACATTCCCAACGCTCTGAAGCCACTGAACCGTGAGCTAGTGCTAGCTAGCGCTTAGCGGCTAAACAAAGATCTTCCTCAGCCCAGAGATCCTCCTGGACACCTTTTTTCCCTACTGTCACCTTGTGAGCCAGGAAGCTGACAATCTCCCTTCGCCACACCCCCAGCTTCTCTGCCAAGGATGAGTGAGAGGGAGTCAGCCACAGAGGACTGCAGGAACACAGAGAAAGGAGAGCCAGGGAGATGGAGAGAGAGAGGAGAGACAGAGAGACAGAGAGACAGAGAGACAGAGAGACAGAGAGAGAGAGAGAGAGAGAGAGAGAGAGAGTAAGAGTGAAAGAGGCAGGAAAGAGAGTAAGCAAATATAGAGCCAGCCGCCTTAACTTTTTAGACATTACGTAACAAACACTTTTCTCCTCTCTTACTCTCCATTCCCCGAGAACAGGCAGACAGAACAAGCCATCTGTGGTCTGAATACTGCACTTTCAATACACAGACAAAAGCACTATGTGACATATTGTAGGCTTTGCTGCCCTGGCTTCCTGGCTGGCTGGTATTGTTTCCCCCACATCTTCTACCACTGGCCTGGGTCAAAAAGACTATGGGATGAAGAGTCACATCTGGCAGTGTGGAGGGATTAAGGTCTGCTCAAACGCTATACTTCTCACAGCGCACACACACACACACACACAAACATACACACATGAGTTCCTATGGAGCTGAAAGACTGCCAGGTACAGCAGGCCAGAGACAGGTGATAAGAGAGCTGTCTACTGAAAGGTTGCCTTTGTTGTCCTTTCACATTCTGTCTCTAATGCTATGTCAGTCAACTGGCTCCAGGATAGATCACCTTCCATATTCGATCTGCCAAACTGGTTGCCTTAAAAGATGCTCTAAGTCTACTTTGTTTCTCCAGAGAAAAAGACAGACTGCTCGACCTCCCCACCAGATATTGTAATGTAGTTACCCTCTCTCTCCTTCTGTCTCACTGTCTCTTTGTGTCCCTCTGTGCTCCATCTCTATCTCTGTTACTGTCACTCTTCCTTAGGCTTTCATCCCAACCAACCGAGCACTATGGGGATGAATATTTCATCCCCACTGGTAAACAGCTGTACCCGCTGCAGGGCTGGGTGACTGTTTCAAGTTGGCTTCAAAACCCCAGAAATACAGAGGGGGCCCTCCTACACCTCTCCAGCCTCTTAAACCAATCCACATCAAGACCCAGCCAACCTCCCTAAAACCGCTGCCCCTTCACTCCCCACCCCCTCTCCCCCTTCAACCCATCTGCTGCCTCTTCCACTCAGCACTGACACGGGAGCAGTTATTTCCAGAAGCCATATCTCTCCAGTCCTTCCTAGATGCACTGGGCAAGGGAGGGCCCAGGCACTTTGTGGGTCACATTCTGTGTGTTTACTCTCGTGTTAAGTGGTGTGGCGTCCCACCGCAGTGGTCCTACCACCGGTGCGTTGACCCGTTACACGGCATCTGGAAGCTTGTTTAATGATGTCCTCTTCGTACGTGTCTGATGCAGCAGCCTCTCCCTACTTCGGGGGATCTCAGCATAATATTGCACTTCTTCCTTCTATCTCACCATGTTACTCCCTCTTTATACACCCTGTCCTTCATGCTTATATCCATACCTGCCACGACACAAGCACATGCATATCCACACCCACGCACAATGCTGCAGACCACTTCATTTCCAAGGGATTACCAGGTATTGCTGGCAGGGATGATGAAGAGGGAAGCTCATTTATTTTCTCTGAAACCACCTGGGCACTCAGTGAGGAGGATGAGACCTCCACCACCCACTCTGCCACCTCTTTGTCCTGGCGGGGAGGGGTAAGGGCTGGGGGGTTGCAAGGCTCGGGGGGAGGTCATCACGACCGCTGGCTCTCTCGCACTCTTTCCGTCTCCCTGATTTTGTGCGTGAATGTGTGTGAGATTATTAAACAATGGCCTAGTATACTGACACTGACTGACACGTTCATAGAATAGTATTATCTTGGTTTTGAGCAGACCGACAGTATGACTCATTACAGGGACATTTAGTGAACTTCTCCTGTCTCCTGTCTTTTCTCCTGTCTGGCCCCCCAGTGGTGGAATCAACTCTCCACCTCTTTCAGAGACACTGACTGTCTCCCCACCTTCAAGAAAAGGCTCAAGACGCACTTGTTCCGAGAGTACAACGATACTTAGGAATGGTTTGCTGGTCCCAATGTTAGTTTCCTCAAGGATCACAATGACTCTTGCTTAGAGACTTGTTGCTCTTGTTGATTAGTGGTAACTGATTCAAATGGTTGTACTCGCTGTGAAATATTTTTACTGTTGCTTGCTTTTCTACCGGTACACTTGCACTTATAGCGATTCATGTTATTTAATTGTAACTTGTTTAACTACATGTTCTTATGGTTCTTCCCTTTGGCACTTATCTTGGTTGTTCACAATATGTGCTTCATGTTTTGGCTACCCGCAATGTTTTGGGGCTATCTTGTTGTTATTATCAGTGACCTATGCACTTTGTAAAGCTCTCTCTTGGAAGTCGCTTTGGATAAAAGCGTCTGCTAAATGAATAAATGTAAATGTAACTTAGTGGAGATCTTCTCAGTAGAACCGTTGTAAACTGGAGATACCTGGGGAGGGTGACACAGATTGGTGCTACCTCTGAGCCTGACCGGGGAACCCATCAACATAGTTTCGAATGTGGAACATAACAACAGATTAGGTACCAAACCTCCAAAGTGTGTGAAGTGTGGCTGAGAAATAGATCCCATGACTACTGAAAAAGTTTAGCTTTTAGTTTTAGCTTTAAGTACAGTAACAAAGATTAGGGAACTTGTTTTCTATGACCTACCTTTTATGAAAAGGTGTGAAATACTGAACCTGTCATGTTAGCAGAGCCAGTCTGCCCTGGTTACATTGTATTCAAATCCCTTTAGTTAGATGAGCTCAAATGAGAAGTGGAGTCAATGCATACCTTTGTATATCCTGTGTTGTGAAACGCTAGAGCGAATGATGTAAGTCTTGTTTTGAGAGACAAAAAAACAGAGAGTGAGAGCGGAATATAGTGTGTGTGAGTTTATGCATACATTTGAGTAGGTCTTCTTCCCACCATCACAAGACACCAGGAGCTCCAAGAGGACTGCGCTGCCGTCACCATGGAGACAGGAGCACCCAGCGCCTAACAACGCTATATTTGGACCGGTGCAAAGAGCTTCACTTGTTCTGTAGTTCTTATTCTGCAGCTCTTTTAATTTTCTCTTCAAAACAATTTTTTTTGTGTTGTATGTGTGGGGGGGGGAGACAAGCCAGTAGTTATGTAAGTGTTCACGACAGAACACAGACTTGAGCTGCAGATTCATGGAGCTTTGAGACAAGGTTGCGAGGAGTGGGTTGGCTGGTTGGTTAATTGGCTGGTTTGCTAGTTGGTTGGCAGCATGTGATGTGCATCCAATCCGTGTCCTCAATCTCATTCCAGTACGTAGGCTGCTTTCTATAGCTTTGCCATCAACATCCCTCTCCCTTTTTCATCTTAGAGAAACAAACATAATCAAATCAGCAGATTACCAAGTCTCCTATTTCTCATGACTGACTAGATACGTCTGTGTTAATTTCTGAGATATAAGTGTCACATATGTAAAGCGACTAACTGAATAAAGTCACTCTAACTTAGTTGCCGACATGCCATATCCATTTATAGTCTCGCTAATTGTCTGGAATGGTGTATCAGGTATCATGAATCTATTCCCAAAGTCCCTTAATCACATCTCGTGGTCATTCCCAGGGGGGCTGTGTGAAGTGGCTCGGTGCTGGCAGACAGGTAAAAGCATGAGACAAAAAAAAAAGTCCATACCTATGCAAATCTAAAAGACCCATTCTTGTTACAGATCTCATACGAATACTATGAGACCTATCCTAGCCTTGTGTATTTGGCATTCACCTTAGGCAGTAAAATAACATGACAATGATTTCCTGTTCTTGCTTTAGTGGCTGTCCAGTTGAAACTCAGCAGGATACTTATGCCAGTCTGGGAGGACTTTTCGGGAATAAGTATGTAATACCTCAAATATGTATTTGTCTCAATATGTAGGTCCAATCTCATGTCTGCGTGTCTGCCAGTTTATATTGAAATCCATCTGTCTGCCTGTCCAATTGTTTGGTCATCCATCTCTCTGATGTTGTTTGATCCCATTGATCCCTTCTTTAATCAGCCTATTGAAAAGCAAAGTGTTGTGAGTTGTGGGAGTAATGTTAGCCAGAGCGGACTATCAATATGGGACGGATTACCAGAGGCTGTCCGTTACCACGGCAGCTCTGGGTCAGATTAAAAAAGCCAATCAGCTACTGCAGTGAAGCAAACAAGAATGAAAAACAGGAAGTAATACAGCGTGGTTTTGCTAAAGAGGACGATTTCTCATCCATTCCAAAAGAACTCTACTGAAATGGAGAGTCTAGAGGAGTGGTCTGTGTGTAAAACTGCTTTCATACCAGTGGCTGAATACATCTGAACTCAAACAATCTGTGTGAATAAGGAAGTACATAGGGTAAACTGTAAATATGTGCAACACTTCAAAAGACTGAGAGAGAGAAGGCTGACACCGACTTCCTCAGCTAGTCAGATCAAAGCCTTGATGCTCCACCACAGACGCCGAGGAAGATGCAGACACCATGCTTACAGTGGTGCTATAGAGTTAGAAGACCCGGTTCAAGTACGAGTGTGGGGAAAGTCAAGGAAACAAACTCCCCCCCCCCCCCCCCGTAACACTAGCTCAGCATGAACTGGATGGGAAACTTGAGATACATGTTAAACTCCCTTACAGGACTATCACTGAGGAATAGCCTTTATTATTTATTACCATAAGAACTAGAGTAGTTAGCTATGAAGACATAAGGATAATTGATTAAGAATAAAGTGCTCCAAATGCTGAACGTAGTGCTCAAGAGCAGGGCTGGCAAGGAAGGCAGCATGGACACTTACTGTAGCCATTGTCCTCCTCCTTTGTGCCGTCGATGGTTCCATCAGCCTGCAGCTGCAGGTGGAAGCCCTGCCGACTGTACAGCTTTGTCACGATCCCCTTCAACTGGGGCTCTGTGGAGGGAGGGAGTGAGAGAGGGAGGTGGGGGGGGGGGTGAGACAGGAGAGAGGGGGGAGGGGGGGGAGACAGGAGAGGGGGGGGAGAGAAAATCAGACTGACGGCACCAAAACTATGAGCAGGTTGGTCTCGTTTATCACGGTGTGTCATGACAGGGAGGCACAATGAGATACTATCAATTAAGCAAAGGACGCTGGAGACATCATTCATCTTCTCAAGCGCAGGCCACCTTATTTTCAAACAAGTAAAAACCTGAAAACCTGGGTCTAGCAGCTCTGGTATACAGACTGTCACTATGGTGGTCCGACTGTCAGACTGCTCTCAGACTATGGGGGTCTGGAGTGTACACACAGCCCTGCCACAGGCTCCAGACACCAGGCCGGACCTGTGAACATGAAGAAACAGCTTGAGGATCCTCCTGTTAAGCTGTCCGGCATCCAGCTCTGTGGGGGCAATCTGGATGGAAAACACAGGGCCCTGTCGCGCTGCCGCTGAGGGCTGCGATTACAGGAACATGAGCTCATAACCAAGAGCAAATGTTTTTCTAAGATAAAAGACGCTTTGATTTTGTTTTTAAATGTCAACTGTCTGTATCGCGTTAGTGCCCCCAGGAGAAATGCCCTGTTTTAAGGAAACCATTTTTGTACAGCTAGGGATACTTTTGTGTGGTAGAAAAACATTCCTTCGCTCTGTTGAAGATTCTATAAATACAACCAAATTGTTTTCCAAATCTAGGTACGATAAAAGGGTCCTATACAGAACTGTTTACTGTTGATATCAGCAGAATCATCTGAAGAATGCAAATGTTCCCTTTTCAACACGATAATTTTCCATTAGCCTTTTTCTGACACAAAATGGTTTCCAAATGGAAACTTTTATCTGTAAAATGGTTCTACAGTAAATCATTTCAATTTTTGCTTCAGGAAAAAATTACTATTTTTTTCAAGCTTTAGAGAGAGCGAGAGCCTTGTTGGTTGCACTGAGAATGCTGGTCGTGTCGTAAGTGTCATGTTCGTTTAAGTGCTGTCCTTTCCCCTGTGACTGTCTTGAGTACAGCTTTACTGTGGCTAACTGAACCTTTCATCTCCTCTCATCTACCCAATCTTCAGTACTTCCCTTTCTACCCCTGCAAAACTAGATCTAGCTACAATATAAACATATGTTTGCTTCAACCATTTGAAGACAGAGGTCCATGATTCTTCTACACACAGACTCAGACACACTTCCAGAACTTCTGAGCAGCTGGCTGCAGGGGCTTTAAATACAGGTTACGTAAGCCTCAAACCAGGAGCGTCCCTTCACTGTTTTAGCTTTGGGATTTAGAGCTGGGAGAAGGTGAAGGAACACACCCCGCCCCCCCAACCCCCCACCAAGCACAGCCAGTTACACTGTGGAAGCACCGTGACTTTCACCTGCATAATACACTTTACTAAAGCCAACAATCACTTATGTGGAGTGGAATTAAGTCATGCTCAGCAAGCCTCCATGATCTTCATTAACCCGCAGCCTGGCTCAAGCAGCTTTGTAAACCTCAATGAGAGAGAGAGGAAGGGCAGAGCTACAGAAGGCGGGAGGCAGACTGATAAAGAAAAAGCCAAATAGCTTAAACGAGAGATGGACAGAGAGAGCAGGGCGGAGCTGGTGGAATTGAGGACAGATCATATTAGATTATGGTCAGTATCAGAAGCAGTGTGATAGCCCTGGCTCTGACTGGAGGTTGAAGGTTGGAGCCGGGGTAGGGAGGCCCCAGAGGGGACTGAGCCTCCCCTTATCCATAACTTCATTAAAGACACTTTAGAGTAGCTCAGAGAAAGAAAGGGAAAGAGAGAGCAAGTGAGAGAGAGAGAGAGAGAGAGAGAGCAAGTGAGAGAGAGAAAGAGAGAGAGAGAGAGAAAAGAGAGAGAGAGAGAAAAGAGAGAGAGAGAACAAGAAAGAGAGAGCTCCTTATAAACCACAACCTCCACTGGGACAGGTTGCCTTGGAAATAGAAGTTGATAACAATGATATCAAAGATTTGATTAAACAAAACAGTTGTTGGGCATTTCATGTTTGCACTTCATTAAGGTACAGTCACAGGCTCTGTGATTTGAATTGTAAAGCATGTTTACAGTCTTTGCAATTCTGATTACATCGTGGTGCTGGGGATCCAATGTGAATATCATACAATATTGTACAATCATACAAGAAAGCCTTAAACCTGGTTTAAGGCTTTCATTTCATAACTATGCAAATACAGTTTACAATAGACCTTCTACCGTGAACTTCTTCCAGCTATTTGTCTTTTATTAAACAAGAACCTCCTTAGCTGGCTTTCCTTTGTAGTCCACCTGGGATTTAATAAACAAACTTAGAATGATGATGTTACTTCTGTAGTAAATGCACTCTGAATCGTCTCCTTTCACCCTTACTGTCGATCAACTACAATTGTTATCCACGTGGGAAAGGACTCAGTTCGCTTGGGTTCAGACAGGCTGCTCATCTTGCATAGCTATCAACCAAAAATACGACATAGGCTATATTAAACGCACTAAAGAATGTTCAATTTCAGATTATTTAAGCGGAAAAGTAAAAAGTTGGTTAAGTGAAGACGCAACAATTTAATGATAACATTGTGAATAGAATGAATAAAGCACTCATCTGACCTGGTCGCCTTCTTCGCCTCTTCTTGGAACCAAATAGTTTAACCCGAGAGAAGACGCTTAGTCGGCTGGGCTTCTCGCAAGTCCCCTTGGTTTTATTTGGGCTGCTAACGCAGCGGCAGGCATTGGATTTCTCCCGCTCCCTTGCTTGTCTTTTCTGCCTAATAAGGGAGCTGGCTATCGCTGCAGCCATTGCCAGTTTGACGGTTTTCTTGAGAAAACCTCCAGGTTCTATGAAAAACGATCTGCCCCCTTTCCTTTCTTCTTGCAGTGGATAAAGAGAATGTGACAAGAAGTTGGAACGTAAATTGTCCTTATTACCAAAATGCCATCATGCTCTGTTAACCATAAGTATGCAATTCAGCAGAAATTCTTATTCAATATGTAATATTGAATATATAAAGCACCTATTGCTAGAGCGGTAAAGTGATATACTAGATGATCATTCTCTCATGATTGCCTGGGCGTCGCTCCGCAATGGTGCATTTTTATGTCCTGGAAAAAAGTGGTCTACCGAAAAAAAAATGGGAGACACACGTTCCACTCTTGATGCACAAAGAGTTTCAGCACGCATGCATCCTTCAACTATGTCTTTTTTCAGCACCATAACTGACACGCACAAACCTGATCCACGAAGCCGTTCAACACGGTCCCACACCACACGAGACCATACATTCACATAAAGAGAAGTGGAGCTTAAGTGAGGGCAGGTGGTCGGGAACAGCGCTCAATGCGCATCCAGAGGAGAGAAAAAACACCTGTTTGCAAACGCAGAGAAAACGAATCCAATGCTGTTTTGGAGGGTTGATCTTCTGGATAAGCTATCTGCAGAGCCACATGGCGGGGTTGAACACATCTCTTAAGAGATCCCAATCCATGTTAAAGCATGTTAATGCATAAAACCCAATATCAAGAAAGCAGGCAAAGGGCTATATTTCAGATGCAGAAAGATCTCCGACCCAAGTAGAGCTCAGATTCACTGAGCTACACTGCTGAGCTCCGTGGAAGCATCCCACATAGACGCAGAACTAAGGGAGGGGGGGGGGGGCAGTAGGGGTGGAGTGAGGTAAGGAAGACAGAGTGGGGAATCTTTTACACCCAATTCCCTCAGACATTTGATTCACCCCTTATAAATACGCACGCAGAGATTCACCCTCTAGTCTGCAAACTCATTGCATTTATGACGTAAAAACAGTTTGGTTTAATGTGTCTTAACTTAACGTAATCACACTCTTGAATAAGAAAGGAGCATATTGCCTGTCACCTTACCCGAACATTGTGTTCGGGCAGGACTGTGTACGTGTGGCTGACACCTAAACAAACGTGATCGTGTTTTCAAGTGGGAATCTCTGTAACCATAGCTAGGAGATGGAGATGTAATTGGTCTCGGTCTGCGGGTCCGGGTGAAGACAAACTAGCAAACGTCTGAAAAGCAACAACATCAACAGGCAGTTTCGTACATGCTAAATTAGATGAGCTGTCAGCTTGTTCCACAAACAGAGAGATAAGCTCGTGGAAACAACACGAGAAGGTTCGCCCACATTTCTAGCTGAGCGTTGTCATGGCACTGAGGGCTCATGCTTTCAATGAAAGCATGAGCAAAACTTAGTGACCATTTGTTTTGATTTTAAACTTTAAGCTTTCTTTCTTTAACTGGAGGCTATAGTTTTATTCCATACACATTATATTTCAGCGCGCATGCACAACGTGGATTCAAAAAGAAAAACAAATAGCGCACTGCCCTGTCTTGCGTAAAATCACTGAGAGCGCGAGTAACTCAGATAATATGAAAACGTTTGTTATTTGTTTATCGTGAATCGCCGTACAACTGCGAGAAAGTGCGTACAAGATAAACTGATGAGTGGTGATTTAAGATCCTCCACCCCACCATGTCTCGCTGTGTTTTCTGTGCAGAGTACATGTTTAACAAGAGGTATTCCCAATCAATGGTGCCATCTAGAGCCCAAACCTGAAGCTACGGGAAGGGACACATATAGTGTACTGTACATTGTGCTATCTACAAGCTACTTTAGTGTCTACACGGAACTTTAGTTCTGTCCTCATTTTAGGACACAAGGAACTTGATAATAAGCTTAATAAAAGGCAAGGAAGTCCCTCAAACAATTATCACAGTCAATCTATAACATTTTGAATCATAGCCTAAGCCTACTTGATAAAACGTAGACTGAGAAATACAGTGCAAAAGTGAATGCAAAAAGTGACCATATCCGTGAGGCGGATGCTACTTCAGAACCAAGGACAGCGCCTTGGTGAGGAATGCAGAATGAAGCATGCAGAATGAAGCTTAAATATTTCTCCTCACACTTTCAATGACTTCCAAGGGGCCTACGGACACATTCTAAAAACATGCAATCTCAGGATTGAAGTCACGGACACCTATATACAGATTTTAAAGAGATAGAACAATTTCAATACAAGTAGAAACCTACCTGAAGTTGATTTTCTCAAGGGGAAAGTCATAATTTCTCTACAGACAGTGTCTTAACTACAAGCAGTCCTCTGGTAGGCTATTCCAGTGAAAGCCAGAATATGCAACAAAGTTTTGCAAAATCAAAGACAAAGGCGTAGACGAGACAGCATCGAGGCGGGGCCAGTTATAGGAAGATCATTAACGGACATTTGCCATTGTGACTGCTAAAATGGTCATTAAACATTCATTTGGAGGTTTTGATCTTCCGGCAAACGCGGGCGTGTATGCTCTAAACTGCTGTGCTCTAAACTGCTGTGATCAGTCTGAAGAATAGTGATGGAAAATAAAGCCTGGAATTGTACTTCCTTCTCAAGCAGAGAATAGTTTCCTCTCATATTACAAAAAAATTGATGTAAAGCGATACGATAATGCGCCCGGTAAACGGGTTATGCAGGCCTTTCCACTTTCGACTTAATGCATCGACCTACATCAACGGGGATGACAACAGGCATCCGTCGAGCTTTTTTACACACATTCTCCCGTTCTTCTTTTCTTGACATTTTGAGTAGTTTATTTGTATTTTATCTTTTTTTTTTTTTTACAAACTGCACAGTTGCTTTGGTTCTGACCTTAGACAACCGGCGCACGGATACTAACATTAGTGTAAAGTGCACAGTTATTGTTATGACCCTGTGATTTTTGTCCACGTCTAGAGGAAGATATAGTATTACTGTAAGCCAAAGCCGTGGATACCCTGTGATACAAATATCCACAAAGTTGTCACATTGGGTACAATTAAGTCATGTTGTATGTTGCAGAACGTTACATATGACATGACATACACCATCTAAATGCTTACAGTACTGTAGCAACGCACTATTCCATATTCATCATGATCAGACCAAAACTAGATGTTGATGCTCTGACAGCAAATAAAATGCAGTGTTTCCCACAGATTAGAAAACTATATGTGGCGGGGGGGGGGTCGAAATAATTCACTAAATCAACAACAACAAACAAATAATTTCTGCATATGCAGGTAGTGACGCTGCATACAGGGTGCTAAATAACTATTTAACTGGTCGGCTCCATGACGCCGGGTAAGTAGCTAGCTCTTGAAACTTCTCACCAAAAGAACGAAGGGGAACCTTCGATTAAGACGTGTCCGTCGGTACCTAGCGAAAAGTAGCCTCAACTTTCCTAGACCTTTAGCTACGGCACTAATGCTGAAGGCTCTCTGATGTAGCTGTCGGTCTCACTAGAACGGCGTATGCATTGTTGCTAACGTGTGCTGACGTAGTGACTGTGTGTGTATGTGAGAAAGACGCGTGCGTGAAAGAGACGGAGGGAGAGCAGGGAAAGGAAATGCAGCTGAACGAATACGCTGCGTGTTTTTACCTAAATAGCGATAAAAAAAATGTTTTACGAAACGCAATGTGTGGCGGCCGGTGTTGATTCTGTGGCGCACCGCCACAAATTAGTCTATGTGTGGGAAACACTGAAATGCTGCCTTTGAGGGTATCTCAGCAAGGCCAACTAATTGCTTTACACAGGAGTGAACACTAGGTGGAGCAAGTGACTAGCTGTAGATTACTGTTAGAGCATGTACCTAAAGACTTATCGAAAACGTTATCCTGGCTTAAACGACCCATCACATTGCTCGAACCAAAATGGAGCTAGCAAATCAATAACATGCACTAAAAGATGAGATACTTAATTGATGGTTATCGAGAATGGCTCCTCTTTTGGAACCAAAACCATACAACGACATGGGAAGTGCTTCTGTTTCTTTCAGCAGATAGTCATTGTCATTTAGCATGAAGTGAAGGTCAAAAATATCACTCTGGGTTATTTGTTCCAGGGGGGGTTCAATATGTCAGGATATTGATCTACAGCGGATGTGGAGTGAAAAAGCTGTGTTATTGAAGAAAGCATTTGTTTTCTTCCCTTCTGTCATGAGTGCATCCGCATCATAATGAGCATGGGCTCTCCAGGGAAAGCAGAGCTCCACAGCTAATGTGAGAGCCCAGGACACAGCCCCCCGAGCCCCACACCCCTGACCCCAAACCTCCTTCTCCAGCACTGTCATCTCCCCGCTTTGATGTATCTCACTCACAGAGGGCCTGGGCGTCTGTGAACGAGGACCCTGTCCTTTCTCCCTACAGGACCATCAGGTCCCTTTGTCCCCAGCTCTGCCTTCCACCTCTCAGTCTTGTATATGTGATAAGGCCTCCATTCACAGGCAGGACAGCTAGGTCTCAGGTTTGACTTCAGCAGGCCCCTGCTCTCCACCCCACTCCAGATAAGCTGAGGCTATCCGTCATGGTGACAAGGAAGCTCTGTGGGCTGATGGCTGGCTTTATCACTCACAATGTGGATAGAGGAAGGCGGAAGGGGGAGTGGGGGAGGATGTGGGAGGAAGAGGGCTGCAATAAACAACAGCCGCAGTAATGGATTCACTGAGGAGAGACTGGGGGTGGGGGGTTGCATGCATATGTGTGTGTGTGTGTTAGCGTTCGATCATGCCTGCTGAGCCTCTGCTCATGCGTTTGGGCAGGTTGGAGATGCACGTGTGTCTGCGCGAGCTCTGATAACACTGACGGCTCTGAAACGGCTGTGTCTTGGAGAGTTAGGACACGGGGAGATACGGACACAGGAGGCCCAGCTGGATACAAGGAGAATGGATAGGGGAAAAACAGACTGTGAGAGGGTAATAAAGACCACGTGAACTCGGGTGCGAGATGGAGAGATTGGGACGAGTAGAAAACACTGGAAAGGAAGACAACGAGGTGTGTTTCACGCGTGTATCTGTGTGTGTGTATCTGTGTGTGTGTGTGTGTGTGTGTATATGTGTGTGTGTGTGCGCAGGATCCCAGTGTGCTCAGGGCATATTGATTACAGTAGTGCCCTAGAATATCAGGCTACGGTGGCCTCGTCTGTGTCTCCACTGCGCCACAGGTACTACAACTCACAAGTAAACAATATTAGAAATGTTCAAACCAGCAGCACCACCAATGACCCACCCACCCACCCAGCGCTGTAGTGTGGGTTAAAGAGGGCTGTGCCAGGTTCTACCAGGTCCACTGAGTGCCAGCCAGGGTAATATTGTACAGCCTGTTGCCATTCAAAGGCACACAGATGGCGTTTACTGATCCCAGGACTGTGTGCTGTTCAAACTGTGAACATGGTCACAGAGCTCCCGCACAACACAGCCTGCCTCCGTCCTGTGCTCCGCTGCCAGCACCAATGACATCACCTCTGATGTAGGCTGAGTGAGGCCAGGCTGAATGCCAATTCATCCTCTGGACACTAGGGGGCAGCCCCGCTGAGGCACCCAGGCCAGGGGGAATGAGCGCTCCCAAGGTTGAGGACCATACTGACCTCTGGATTAGATATAGCCAAACAATTAGTACCATCTTATTATATTAATTGTTTAAGTCTATCAAGGTAGATCAGAGAGCCAGTATTATAACGGATTTTTTAGAAAATGACTTGGAGGACAAACAGAAGGATATCCAAGATAGCTTTGAGTACCTACTTCAGCATTACTGAACAGAGGACAAAACCAGGAACTTTTCGAGGGGAAAAGAGTAATTGTAATGACAAACTGAAAGTCAATGTCAATCAGTCATTCAGTCTTTCAATAATGTCTTGACAAATCAATTACCTTATGAAATAGCATTATTTGTGTTTATTAGGCAGGAATTGAATGAGGTATTTGCCGTGCAAATTTGGCATTGATTTGGCATTGCAGTCCCACAACATGCTGTACCGTGTGTGTGTGTGTGTGTGTGTGAGAGAGAGAGAGTAAGAGAGAGAAAGAGAGAGAAAGAAAGCGATGGTAAACAGCAGCCATACTAGCATCTCCACTGCATCACTCCAGACCACCAATACCATGGTGATGGCAAGCGTTGCCATGGAGACTGTCCATACGTAAGAGGGTGTGTGAGTGAGAGAGCAGCAGTGTGCAGGGGGTGAGGGAATAACTAGGAAGGCAAGACCCTTCCTCCAGCCTCCAGTAGCAGTGGCCAGGGAGGACTGGGAAGGCCTTAGGCTGACAGTCCAGACCTGGAACTCTACACTGACCCCTAGGTCTGGTGGACTAACAATATATACAGCCAGGATCACAGGAGGGAAAGTGAGGATGTTGCTGTTGTCTCCTTTGGGTCTCCCTCCAACACAGAGGAGCTCCACTGTGGGGACCATCAGCCACACAAGAGAGCTGCTTCCAGCTCCACCGTGGGACCATCACCCACACAAGAGAGCTGCTTCCAGCTCCACCGTGGGGACCAACAGACATGCAGGGAAGCAGCTGCATGTCTCAACCCTGTCACACATCCCCGCTTGTCCACAAAATACAGCTATTGGATTAAAGCTGTTCTTTATGGCTATCCAGGTGTCGTGGTAGTTTTTGCAGACAATCAATTGTTCAAGCTGAAGTCGGGTGAAGTATAGAGTTAATGTTTATTTGACGTAGGTTTAATCATAATAACGTTACCAACATAACATCATCAGCACACAAACATAAGACAATAACACAAAGACAATTCCATACAGCTCCATCTAGCATTCTAGAATGGAACCGGGAGAATCCAGCCCACTAGCATTACTCAGCTGATGGCCCTGAACCCCCCAGAACATTCTTCAACAGACCATTTTATAGATACGACAGTTCTCAAAAGTCATTGGTCCATCCTACACACCTGAAGCTATACCAATTCTCTTCTGTCATTGGTTAAATCCTTAGAACAATACAGTTGAATCCACATTTTCTTCAGACCAACTGTCTCTTCCCCCCAGGTGACAAGAACCCTATCAGGTCACCCAGACTTCATGTCTCTTAGACTTCATGTCTCTTAGTTAGGTGTTATAAAACTACAGGTGGTATCTCTACCAAATGGAGTTGAATTAACATACATTGTATCAAGCTTCTTCCTGAAACACATTCATTGTACATATAGGCCCAAAACTTCTTTCACTTTTCCACAGTTTTTCTTTTTTTAATTAATGTCATCCAACAATAAACAGTTTTTCAAAAACAAAACAAAAATCCAGCTTCAATACAATTCCTAATCAGGATACAAAATGTCATTGTGTAGTTGTCGTCTCTGGTTGTGTGTGCGCATGTGTTAGGCAATTACCCTTCCGTGGTATCAATTTTGAAACTGCAATTCCTTCCTTTGCCACCATCGCTGTTGATTCTGTCCGTAAACTGTGACAAATCCCTTTGCCATTTTTCCCTGTCTCTCTGGACACTCACGAAACCACAGCCTTGATCTTTCCGATCCAAGCGCTGTCTTTCTGGCAATTTTTAGCAGACATTGTTCAACAGACGGCGGACTAGCACATTCGAAAGAAAAAATTATGTGTATTTTATGGATTAGTTATTTTCTTATACTCCTCGTTGTTTCAAACAAACACACCTGAAGCTATACCAATTCTCTTCTGTCATTGGTTAAATCCTTAGAACAATACAGTTGAATCCACATTTTCTTCAGACCAACTGTCTCTTCCCCACAGGTGACAAGAACCCTATCAGGTCACCCAGACTTCATGTCTCTTAGACTTCATGTCTCTTAGTTAGGTGTTATAAAACTACAGGTGGTATATCTACCAAATGGAGTTGAATTAACATACATTGTATCAAGCTTCTTCCTGAAACACATTCATTGTACATATAGGCCCAAAACTTCTTTCACACCAGGCCTACGTTATGTAGATGTCTTTGGTGAGAGTGACGCTCTTCTGTTTTGGAAATTAAGTAACTAAGTAACTAAGCAGTAAACAGATGGACAATGTCAAAGTCTCTTTCTCACTCTCCACATTGTGTTTCTCTCCTGTCAATCCCAACAGGAAGGATCCAGGATACGAAGCAGAGCGGATAACCTGGCTTCTCCCATGGTGACGCCCAGCTTGTATAGAGCCCATCTTCACCGCTTTAAAGGCTTTGTCTCACGACCAGCACTGTGCTGCACATCCTTCCCACAAGAATAATTGCAGGGCTTTTTGTCACAAAGAAAATGGAGACTGTCCATCTATGGCCTTTCATATGTCAATGGAAAGTAATTATAGAGAAAAGTGCTTGGGGTTTCTTGTGCCTGACTGGATATTTGTGACCGCCGGCTCTTCTGAAGCAGAATGGCCCTTGGTGAGAAACTGTGAATCACTCCAAAGTCACAATTAGATTAATGTCCCTGTGTTTTAGAAGGGCTTTCTATAATCACACGGCGAGGTGTGCCATGTCATACTGTAGAGAATGTATACTATAGCATAATGAAAACAAACACAAGAGCTCTACCACTTTAGATTAGTCCTTACTCAAGTCTCCACCATGCCTTTCTCACACGTGTCTGACAATGACACACAGACATGGACGATGTCACTGAACACTCACGTGAACCTAGTCACGTCAATCAGGAACTCACTCACCCGGGTGCAGAGCTGACCGTTCACTGTCGGCGGTGCCTGCCAGTGTGCATGTCTGAGTCACACACACACACACACACACACACACACACACACACACACACACAGACTCTAACACACTCAGAGATGGGCGCTTGCCCTTTAACGACATGGAGAAATCTCAATCAGAGCGACAAACGGTGTGTGAAATGGCTGGGCCAGGAGAGTGGCCCTGATGTGAATGAACAGTCTCTGGCCGACACAGCTCTCTCATTAGTATGACACACACACAGACGGGAGATTGGCGGGCCTCCGGTTCGCCCCAATTACTCGGCTTCCTCCGACCCACGTCTCCCGGTGGCACAGCCGGGCGCTGGCCAACATGGATGGGAGGGGCCACTCGTCTGAAAAGCTGCAGGCCAGAGAACTAGAGGACCCCCAGCTAACCTAAGAGCTAGTAAAAGTCTAATTAACCGTGTCTGACATGCCCTTTCTGTCTGGCGTTCCCGGGAACAGGAGAAAAGAAGAGAAGACCGGTTTATTTGACGTTCGATAGTGCTTATTAAACATTTATGAGAGGATGTCAAAGTACTGGACTGACTTTGTCCATGTTCATTGATGTTCATCTAAGGTCAGTGCATTGATGTACATTGACAGGGAAAATTGTCGTGTGTTTGTATGTGTCTGTTTGCTTGTGTGTGTGCAATGACGAGACTACCGTGTCCCTGGCTTCCCCAGGGGTTTGTGGGTAAACCATAATTAAGGTGAACCTGGTTGAGAGGAAGGGGGCGTTTAAAAGCCTCTGTGAACGACAACTGAGTAGGGGGTCATGGAGAGCATAAATACCAGATTAAAAACCTGTCGACACTTTTGAAGGGTGATACGTCAACATGGAACAGAAAGAGGTGGGCCTAACTGCATAAGTGAACTAAGGCTGGGTTCATGTCCTTAGACTTAATCTAGATCTAGATGGCATAGAACAGAGTGATCTAGTGACCCTTTCTCTAGATATATCCTGCGCATTGTGTGCTGCCAGAAGGTCAAGCCAAGAGCAAGTTCCTGAGTCCAGAAGCAGGCCATACAGACAGTACTGGATCAACCCGGCACAGCTGGCTTCCTTTTCTGGGTTAACTACAGTATAAGTTCCTGCTAACACCCTAGTTCTCAATCCCTTAACAGAGAGATGAGAGAATGGGATCACAGCATCACTGGCAAAACACCCATACAGACGCACGCATACTGAACACATGCAGACCCATGCAGAACAGAGTGCACTCACATACACATACATTTTCCTTCATCTTTCTTTCTTTTCAAACTTTCACCCTCTCTCCGATTTCTTACGTTCTCCAAATAGTGGAGACACCAACACGCGCGCGCCTGGCCGCCCTCGCTGACGCGCTGCCACAGCCTGCCTTCCAAATCTGATCATGAGTCTCCAAATGACAGTTATCAAGACAGCAAATGGCTTCATCGGAGCCCGCCAACACAAAGCAGGGACAGAAGGCAGAGCCTGCAAACGTTATGCCCGCCAACCCAGACCACAGAGCAGAACAGTCCCAGTGTTAGGACTCAGTAAGGAAAGCCCTGTGTGAAATAACGTACATCACTGCAGGCCAAGGGTGACACGACTCTCTGGGGATTAAAGATGTCAGTAATACGTCATGGAAACAGCACTTGTGGCTTTAATTTCCAACTCAATAATCTGCAACGTCTCATTGGCCCAAAGCTCCTGATATCCTAGGCTGGGGTTCGCACCCTTATGGATGATCTTTATAGTGGGTGACAGGCATATGATGGTAAAGGCAAACACACACACACACACATCGATACACACATAGAAAGCGTTGAGGGAAGTAGTTACTGCAAGAGAAAGAATAGAGGTCTCTCTCACTGTCTGTCTTTATTAATAACATGTCTAATTTTACCCTTTCCAACAGGAACATCTCTGAGACCGGTAGAGTCTTACTTGAAGTGATGCTGGCCTACATTGCAGCCCTGCCTGTGTTGAGACGAAGCTCAGGCTCTGGCTCTGGGGATGAGATGGGGAAGCAAAGGGGATCCATCACAGAGGCTAGAGACAGGACTTGTCAAGGCTGTGTCTCAATACATGGAGGGTGACACCTCAGCCCCACTGTGCTCCCTCACTTTCCCTCAGAGACCAAACAGGCAGGATCATATGAACATGGTTGGGGTGGAGTTAACCAGCTGTTGTTCCCACCCCTACCTGCCAGTGGGGAAGTGTGAAAAAGTAAACAAAAAAACTCAAATTTGTTGCATTATTTGAAAGCTCTACATAAAGCTCTACAAAGACAACATCAGCAATGTCATGATCTGTAAAACACTACCAAAATACCAGCACCTGTTACATATGAAAGAAGCATGAAAAGGACTTTAGTTTATGGTCCAACCCAGCTTGGACACGTCATCTGAGTACCCTGAAGGGATGTCACGAAGAAGAATGAGGTGCGAGTCAAAGGAGGCAGGATTCTGGGTTCATTTGAAACCACCAAGTGTTTGCTCTCTAAATAGAATGCAACAGCTCCAGTGTTAGCCCCCTACCTTGCTATGCACTAATCTTAGCATCAACCAAAATATCAGCCTAGATCGTATCACATCCTGCTGCCAACATAGCTGTGAAGGTTTTTGTAAGCTTGTCGAATTAACAGATGGTAGTCCATCATAAACCAAATGTAAACCGGTAGGGGGGAGGGCTTCCTGGGGGGTTCAGGGGAGGGGGTGGGGGGGGGGGTTAGGTAAGGATGTGTAGTCTGGTGAACCCACATTCCTAAGATATAACCTCCAGGAAGGTGTCTGATTTCTTTAGATGAGAAACTTGGCATGGATGCCTGGCATTCCGGCAGCCCTGGTGTCCCTGCCAACTGATCAAGGGGGTGGGTGTGTAGGACAGGCTGAGGGTGGGTGGCAGGAGGGGGCTGAGTTCTCTGATCCACATACAGTGCAGTATGTGGTGATTGGCTGGATCTACTGGATCTCTGTAGGGTTTGAATGTACGGCTCTGCAGAGGATGATAATAAGATTAAACGTGTTCAGCAACAGATCCCTGTGCCGGGGATGGCGCACTGTGATTAGGTCAATCTGCACGATGCACTGCTCGTATGTGCAGAGTTTAAACCACCACCAACTCCCCACCTGAGGTAAAACCGTTCATCTCAGTTGAAAATGACACAGGAGGGAGGGTGACTCAGATGATGAAAGTGGGCAGGTAAATATTCGCTCCCCCTCTTAAACTTGTCTACATTTGACAGCCATTTTCTGAAATGGAGACTGTCGTATAATGGAATCAACACAAGATTCCTGTAAACAAACAATGGAGTATTTAAGTTACCTGAGACAAATGCCAGAAATGCTGGGTAGCTTTAATCTAAACATACACAACAAACAGCTATTTACTACGTTGTGGGCGTATACAGCACGCAGCGTATAAAGAGCATTGCGTATACAGAGCACAGCGTATACAGCGCACACTGCTTACTACAGATGCATAAGCTCAGTCCCTGTTTAGACTGCTGGATATTAGACCAACAGAGCTTACAATGAGTCAGACTCAAAGTCAAAAGAGGACCAAAGACTTCAGCAGTACTAAAAGCTGTGTGACGTCGTCAACAGGAAAGCAACCTTCTCTAACAAGCAGGAGAACTGCAGTGCACTTTGATTGGGCTCTGAACCATCTCAAGCAGAGCGGGCAACAGACCTTGTTGAAATATTCATGCTACTTTTTAAAAAGGCGGTCTTGCGAGGTGGGTCTAAAGTATCCACAGACAAGTCCGCCAGTCTAGCTCTTTAACTTGCAGCACATCATGTGTGTGTGTGTGTGTTTGACATACTCGTGGAGATTTGAGAGACTACACAGGGGAACGAAGGCATATTTGCCTTAATCTCAGCAGTGATTCACCGACAGGCTCACGGCCCCACCTGTTTACAGACTTGTCAGGAGTTTCAAAATGTGTGTGTGTGTCTGACATTGCTGCAGTAAAACAACCCCTCCTCTCCTCCGGTATCTCCCTCTTCTCTTCTGTCTTCCTCTCTCTCTTCCATCTCCTTCACATTGATACCACTGTAGCATGTGACAGGTCCAAAGTCAAAAGAAGATGCCCTCAGAGATGTCTCTCTCCATTCTGGAGACACAGTCGCTTTCAAAAACGAAACATCACAAGCAAGCCACTATATGTACGATTTTGTCAAGGTTGGGGGAGTGAAATCTTTCCTTCTCTGTTGTGTTTCAGTTTCCCTGTTCTGGCTCCTCTCTCTCGTGTGAGAGCTGAGAGCAGAGCTAGTACCCGGTCTGCTGTCCCCGCTCCCTCACAGACATCACCCTACCAGTGACACTGCCCGTGATGCTGGCTGTACATCACCCCACCAGTGACACTGCCCGTGATGCTGGCTGTACATCACCCCACCAGTGACACTGCCCGTGATGCTGTCTGTACGGGAGAGTTGAGCAAATAGAAAATTCCTTTAATTTGTCTTTTCTATGGTTAATTGTTTTTCTCACTCTCTACATCTCTGGGTTTGTTGTACATGTGTCAGTCTTAACTGCAGAAGAGTATTATTTCAAACATAATGAATGAACAATAGGCTTTCTGAAAGCATGGGCATTTGAACAGTCTAAATCAAAAGACAAACTGTTCTTCACAATAGCACGTTTCTAGCATGGGAATAGGAGGGGGCTAGAAGGGGATAGGAGGGGCTATTGGGGCTAGGAGTGGTTAGGAGGGGTTAAGAGCGACTAAGAGGACTTCTCTCCCCTCATTAGACCACCAGGCCAGCCTTCTTCCAGTGGCATGCCGGGGTCAGGGGTCATACTCTAATATGATTGGGTGGTTTTTCTTTGAACCAACCCCCCCGGATGATTGCAGATCAGTTGATGTGATTGGGGGCACGCATTACCACACTTTATCCTCTCTAACCACCATGGGCAGATTGGGTCTCACCAGGGATAGGAAGCAGGCCATTCCATCCCATAACAACACAGCTGTTTGAACATGTCTCACACAGAGGAGAGAACAGCCCACCGGGGGCAGTAGATAACACTGGGCCACATCCAGAGGGACCAGGGGTCTGAAGGAGACAGACACCTGGAGGAAGAGAGGAACAGATGAGAGAAGCAGAGAGGGAAGGAGAGAGGAAGGGTAGGAGCCAATGAAAGAGGAAGGGAGGGAGGAAGTATACAGAAGGGAGGAATATATGCAGTGGGAAGGAAAGAGGGAGTGAAGGAGGAAGGAAGGGAGGGAGGGAAAGAGGGAGGGAGGGGAGAAGTGAGGGAGGTTGTGACCGAGAGAGAGAGATGTTTATTAGATGACCGGACCACCAGTAATCTGCAGCCTGGTTGGGCGGATGGTAGGTCAGAGCATGCAGAAGAGGTAAACAGTGCTCTGACACGAGGTCAGATAGACGCGGCCAACACTGGTCCGCGTATGATCAACAATTCTTTCCTGTTTGCTGGCCTGCCTGCCTGCCTGCCTATTTGCCTGCCTGCCTGCCTGCCTGATTGCCTGATTGCTGTTCATTACATCATCTGGAACATGCAAGCGAGGCCTCTCTCCTTCACACGCCTACAGAGCAGAGGCAAGAACACCCGCCCAGGGTCTGACGGACCGCTGCTTCACCACGCTGCGCTAACAGCCCAGTCAGCACTGCCGGGGGAAACACACAAGTGTGTGTTCAAGTCAACTTGTTTGAATACCAGGGGTTGTGTGTGCTGTGTACACGGGTGTGCTTGTTTTTTGCACGTGCTGTGCAATATGCATATGCAAGCTGTGTGTAAGTAATACACAGTAAGTGCCTCTTTCCGTTTGCTTAAGTGTCTGTACTTCACGTCTGCTAGTGTGTGTGCGTGTGAATTGGAGTGTGTGTGTGCACATAATGTTCTGTGTTTAAACGCAAGTGTGTGTATTATGTGAAGCTGCCAGTACTGGTGCCACATTTTTTATGGATATACTACATTAAAGTGTGTACAATTATCTAAACAGCTGCAAGATTAAGGTGCTCATACAAATGCCCATGATGTACAATGCACAAGCACAAAGGCTGGCCAGGCCTGGAGGTTTGGGGCCAACTGACCCGGGATGGTATGTGAGTACGCATCCCTACATATGTGTGTGTTTGTTTGTACTCTGCTCTGTCCCTCACTGGCAGCTGGCAGCCGTGCTGCAGCTCAATACCACGCGAGTTCCACCCACGCGTTGCTTATTCATCCTTCCCCCTTGTTCGTTCGCAAGCCGCAAAATTAAATTTGGGTCTCCGGTGATGACTGGAGGCCGTCCTGTGGCCTGCATACTTATGTGGGATGCCCAGGCAGGGATGTCGGGCGTCGGATAGGAACCGGGCGCTACTAGTGAGGTGCTACCCAGTCTTCCACAGGCCACAGGCTGTTGAGTAAGAAGGACACGGCATGGGGGCAAACTGAGTTACTAAATCACCGCTTTGATAAACACCCACATGGGGTAATGGAGTGGCATGGTGTATCTAGGAACACAGCAGAGCATGCTGGGAGGAGAGGAGAGGAGAGAGAGGAGAGAGGAGATGAGAAAGGAGAGGAGAGGAGGAGAGAAGAAAGAGGAGAGGAGCAAGGAGAGGACAAGGGAAGATAAAATGGACAAGTGGAAATGAGAAGAGGAAAGAAAAGGAGGAGACCAAAATCAACTTTTTTATCAGACTGATTTTCTTCTATAAAACTGACAGACACACACACACACACACACACACAGTCAGACACACACACACACACACTCACACAGTCAGACACACACACACACACACAGTCAGACACACACACACACTCACACAGTCAGACACACACACCCACTCACACAGTCAGACACACACACACACACACACACAATCAGACACACACAGCCACTCACACAGTCAGACACACACACAAACGATAATGCCGTCTTGATCAAATATGCACAGTGGTGACGATGGGGCCACGTCTAACCAAACACATCAGACATGGCTGTGATAGCCGAATACAGTAGGAGCAGACCAGCATCCTGTTAACACACACAGAGTGTGTGAGAGAAACTCTGCAGAAAACTCCCTCATCCGTTCCATAATTCCGCAGTCCAGAATGACCTTGGGTTATATTGTGCATAAGCAAAAAGAAGACTTTGACACCTTGGCAAATACGTGTTCCCCAAACTATAACACATGATCTGTCTGTCTTTAACACATGTTTATATTGAACCAACCTAGAAATTGGACTATGTACTGTAAGGTGTTCTGTGCCTAGCTGATTTTGGAGCGAGTTGTTGGCTGATGCAATAACGTTGTCGACTTAAAGCAGCTTTAAAAATCCCTGGACCCAGTCCAGACAACTAGCAGTTGAGAAGCAAGTAAACAAACAAGCCTTTTTTTTCTCTGAAGTAGAGCGGGGGGAAAGACTAAAATCGATGTCTGGTGCACTGTGTTACAGACCGAGTCTAGGTGTCCACTGCTTTCACATCTAACAGCTGTGCGTTCCACTTCACTGCAGTCAGTTAGTTACTGGATCAACATCTCTTCCATACCAGACTACATTACTACTGTACTTGATGTGTATTTGTTTATGTGTGTGTTTGTGTGTGTCTGTTCAATGTAGAATGGAGTAAGCAGGACTCCCAGTGGCATCCAGAGTGCCTCGACACACCCCTCACTTAGACTCCTTTCCTCTCTTCCTCTCCCCTCCTTCCCCCAGCCTCTCCTCCCCTCCCCTCTTCACCCACGCCCTTGCCTCCTCTCCTCTCTGCCGTGCTTCTTAGCCCAGTAGCTGGCAAGAGACATGATGGGAGAAATTGGGTGTCTGAGTGAATCCCAGTGGAATGGAGGCCCAGACTGGCAGGCTGGCAGGCTGCCAGGTGACCCCCTTGGGACGAGACACGCCAGGGCCTTACATAACCCTGCCCGGCGCCCAGTGTGACCCTCCTGTCTGTGTGTGTTGGGGCAACTGTCTCTCTCCCTCTGTCTCTTTCTCTCACGTTCTCTTTCCCTCTCTCTCTCTCTCGGTCTCTGTTTCTGTCTCTCTCTCAAGCTCTGTCTCTCTTTCTTTCTTTCTTGGTCTCTGTTTCTCTCACTCTGTCTTTTTTTCTGTCTCTCTCTGTCTCTCTTCCTTGGTCTCTCTCTTTTGCATTCTCTTTCTCTCTCAGGCTAGAGACTTCAGGAGCTCCCAGGACGAGGCAAGGCATTGAGGTGGTGGGAATCACACAATCATAACAACCATTGTTCAACCCTTAACTGCACAGTAAGTGCCAGTAAGTCGAGAAGGACTCCTTTCCGCTCTTTAACGTCTTTAACGCTCTCTAGTATATCTTTCGCTATGGCAAGGAGCCGAGATTGAGGCTCATAAAGAGAAGTTGATTTGTCTCAGTCCCGCTGCCGCACTTTCGGAAACATCTGACAGGAAATGAGAGCGTTGCTTGGGTGAAAGTGAGAGGGGGAAAAGTGACAGAGTCGAGACAAAAGCACAAATGACTTTGAAATGGATCTGTGGAGCGGAAGGGTATTGATCGTGGCTGAAATGGCTTTTCCACACAGTGGAGTAGGACATGATCGTCAGATAAAGGGCTGAAACTGCTCTAGACAGCAAGGCTCTGAGAGAGATGACACTTGCGATGAGGCAGTCGATGTGTGCTTTAGTTTTTTTGTGTTTGTTTGGGGTTTTTTTGGGGGGGGGTGTAAGGGGAGCGGGGGGTGTTCTTACACTTGGGTACACACACAGATTTGTCCTGGGTCCGCGGGGACTCTCAAACAGGACCGGATACGTCTCGACAGCCGACCCAGGTGAGCACCTAGGATTCAGCCAGATGCAACTAGCTAAAGGATGACCTGGCTTTCTATGGCATTAGACCTAACACAATCCTGTCATATCCTGGCCTGAAGGGGCTTGGCTGTATTTCCCTTGAGCAGTGCGTTTCCTATAGAAACACTAGAGGATGTTGTCGGGTGTGCACCATGACTTTATGGCCCTTGAAGTCTGATGTGTCACTTTCTCTGCTGTATTACACTGGTACCTTGGGCCAGTCTGAATGTTTGTGCTGGTGTGAGTACCTCGGGGGAAGCACACTCCAGTGTGTGTTTGATGTGTGTGATATGTGTGTGTGGTCTGTGTCTATCCACGCCAGCTGTCAGAGAACACTCCGGTAGCCCCTTTAACAACTGGCTGACTCAACACCGTGCCTCATTGCACTGCTTACGAAGCTTAAGCCTTGTTTACACGAGGGGAATCCTACACGCACCTCCCCTGACGCTACCACACAACCACAGGTAACCATGCCCCCCCCCCACCACCACCCTTGAGTTGTGAAAGGCCCACCCCTGCCCTTGAAGGAAGTCTCTGTCAGCCAAAACGTCTACTAGCATGCTAGGCTAACAGCACCATGTCAGAGTTGTCGTGACTCCAGGGAAAAGAAGCCGGGGAGGGGGGGAGGGGGGGAGGGGCGGTGGGAGAGTCGGATCCGAATTTGGTAACACTTTACAATAAGGGTGCAAGACGGAGAGGATCATGGGAGCTGATTCTGCGTTAGTGGACAGGTAGGGCACAATAGGCGCCAAAGGGAATTCTGGGGTCTGAGAGCAGGAGATGTCATGGCTGATACTGGGGGCTGTGTAACTACATCTAACTACTTTAGTCTTCCCTGGGCCGGTCATCCTCTCAGGGACGAGAGACAGTCTAGTGTTCCCACACCAGATGAACTGCTGATAACCATGCATCCCTAGGGGACAGACAGCACAAGGTGAGACAACACAACTCTAAGACAACAGAGGACAGCAAAGAGAGTTCCTGAGTCCTCAGAGAACTCGCATACACCATCTGTCTGTCCCCAGATAAGGGAGGTAAAGACACTCATTGTCGACAACCATCTCCATCTCGCTGTCTGTTTACTTCTCTGTTTCGCGGTCGTTTCAGCCCAACTCCCTGTGGAGACACAGTCACTCTGAGATATCATCTACCCTCCGCCTCCAGCCTGTCTCTCTCTGTCTGAGTCTGTCTGTCTCTCTCTGCCTTTCTATACTATATCCAGTCTCTGTCTCTGTCTCGCTTTCACTCTGTGTGTGTCTCTCTCTTTAAACACATTATCTGTCTGTCTGTCTCTCTGTCTGTTGGTCTGTCTCGCCACTTTATCTCACTCTTTCTAGGTGTGTGTTGCTCCCTCCATTTCTCACCAGCAGGCTGCCCTGACAGAGGCTGCAATGAGGAGAGGAGAGAGAGAGAAAGAGAGGAGAGAGAGGGGATGGGGAGTGAAGTGCTAATTAAATAGACCATGATGGAGCCTAATGGACTTGGCAACTTGACTCTACTTCACTTACTCCAATGCCCCAACAGTGCCTCTCTCTCTCCATTTCCCTCTCTCCCTCACCCACTCCCCCTCTCTCTGTTGATGCTGTCATGCACAATTTCTGCCACTTGTTTATCCCTGGAGACCAAGGCCCAGAGGAAGTAAATATGAACTTTGCATCAACGCTTTCCCCAAGCGTGAAAAAATCTGCATGTGTGTGTGTGTGTATGCGTGTATGTGTGTTTGAGAGTGGAGTAAGTGTTGGGAGGCTAGCATGCAGTACCGTACACGCATGACTGGTGTTGGGAGTTATACGTGAGGATGATGATTAGATCACAAGGATCACCTCACACACACACACACACCTCGGCCCGGTGCGGTGTCTGTCGGATGCACAACCCCTGTAGAGTGCTCATCCTACCTCTTCCTAAGACAACGTTGCTGTGACATTGAAGCAATGTTAACTCCCCCCCCACCAACCACCCCTCCTCCAGGGCTCAAACAATTTATCATAAACATGATTTATTCATGCATTGTCTAATTTATGTATACACTTACATAAATAGGTGCAGTAGCTTTCACAGGGGGGGGTGAGACATGAAGGTAGGCCATGTGTTTTGTGCATGTTTTGATTGTGTGTGTACCTGTGTGGCTGCTTGTCAACAGGGCTTTGGGGGGATGGAGGCGGCGGTGGTGTGGGAGAGGGGAGGGAGCGGCGAGGCATTAGAAGGAGAGACACGGGCCCCCTGAAATGTAATTACAGAGCCTCCTCTCCTCTGTATGGCAAACGACTGGAATGCATTCTACGCCTGTGGGGTGCGAGGCGGAAGCGAGGAAGGGGAGGGGGGGGCAGGAAATAGATGAGTCTGCTAACTCCCGTCATGTCTGTGTTGTCACCTGCTCGCCTGGCCGGGCAGCAGACGGGTTCGTTTGTCAGCGGGACCGTCACGCCAACTGACAGGATGGAATATGTTTGAATAGCAAGCAGCACAGGTGTTCCGCCCTATTCCCTCTCCCTGAGAAGGGGCGGGGCGCCCGCGAGGAGAGAGAGGCTGGATCGGACGGCTACTGTACATACAGTAGGAGACCACCTCCTGGGGAGGGGGCAGAGCCAGAGCCAGCGGTGATTTGTGACAGGGAGGATGGTTGTGGTAGTGACAAGGGCAATAGGACATTGTGGCTGAGTTTATCACACACACACGTTTACAGGCCTGTTTAAGAACCCAGCTGAGTGCTCCATAAATTGCGAGGCCGGTACACTGGTAAATAACAGGAGCGGAGTTGGGACTGGTTTGGGGACTTAGAGTGTGTATCTGACCTGACAGAGTGTGTGTGTGTATACAAAGCCCTAAACTGAATTATGGATAGAATGTGTACACAGATCAGCCTTTTGGCCACCACGTTTAATCTCAACAGTGAATGAGAAAGGGAGAGAGAGAGAAAGAGAGAGGGAGAGAGAGAGAGAGAGAGAGAGAGAGAGAGAGAGAGAGAGAGAGAGAGAGAGAGAGAGAGAGAGAGAGAGAGAGAGAGAGAGAGAGAGAGAGAGAGAGAGAGAGAGAGAGAGAGAGAGAAAGACATTGAGAGAAAGAAAGAGAGAGAGTAAGAGAGAGGGAGATTGGGAGAAGGGGGTACAGATGATTGGGAAGGGGAGCTGAGATTAAAACTTGAGAGGGAGAGAGAAACAGCGAAATGAGAAAAGTCTGACAGAGGGAAGATTAGCTAGAAGTGTGTGTGAGAGAGAGAGAGAGAGAGAGAGAGAGAGAGAGAGAGAGAGAGAGAGAGAGAGAGAGAGAGAGAGAGAGAGAGAGAGCTGGATGGATGGATTAAATAGAAGGGAGGAACCCAGGAGCAGACAGATGAGACAGACAGATAAAACAGAGTGTGTGGATAGATGCTGTAGATGAGAGTATAGGGCTGGCCTCCCTGGGGCTCAGGATGAAACAGGAGGTACAGTGCAGCTGACTGTGTGTGTGTGGGTGTGTGTGGGTGTGTGTGTTTTTTGTGATACACCCATAGATACACCCAGCTCTCCGGGGCATGTCTACAGCCACCCCAGTGCTACGGCGCCTGGCTGGCCCTATCGGGGCATCCAGAGCTTGGAGGGTGGAGATGGAGGGTGTGGGGGGGGCACAAACATGGAGCACATTACACCAGTCCGTCATACGCCCAGATGAACTAGTTGCCGGTGTCTCCTCCTTCTCCATCTTTCCACCTCTCTCTGTTTTTCTCTCTTTCCCTTTTCCTCTCTCCCTCTTTTGGAAATGCAGTCACGTCCATGTTGAGCCGCAGCCAAACTGAATAATAGATCTGTAGTCCTCCATCCCTTTTTCTTTCTCCACCCCTCTCTCTCACACTCAATGTCTCTCCATCTCTATTTCCCTCTAACGCTCAATCTGTTGCGCTTCGCCTATTCTCCTCTCCATCGGCCCAGGTGAACAACATGGCTACCCGTCTCGAGAGCTGCGTCAATCAACAACACTCAGTTGCCCGTCGACCAGGCGGAACGCGCAACTGTGTTCTGTGTATTGGGGGTTCTGCAGTCAGGGGGAATCAACGTGTACCGTGCTTTTACCAAACGGCCTGGGAGTCTGGAAAGGGAAAGCATTTTCACGTGGTTGCAATCTCAAATCTTAGTAATCTACTGGCAGGGTAACAGATAGATGGAGAGATGGAGTAAGGCATGACATATCCCCCCCCCCCCCCCCCCCCCAAGGCTCCGCCTCCTCCGATGCTGTGCTCTGTAAGCAGACTTAAGGTACAAGCACACACACACAAACACACACAGCAGGGAAGATGAAAACCAGTTCCATGAAACCAAATGAGTTCTCAGGCCTAGGGCATTATACACAGTCTCACATACACACACACACACACTACAGGGGAGACGCAAGCAGGGCAGATGCTTCCAAAGATGGAACGGAAATTAAAGAAAACTTAGTTTAGGGAGTGCGAAGACAGGGTGGGAAGACAGGGTTGGGTGGGGGGTGCAAGCATCAGTCCAGACAGAATATGAGGATGGGGGGGGGGGGGGAGCATCAGCAAAGAAACAAGGACGGGATTAGAACAAACCTTCGGGCTCTGAGCTCTCTCTGTGGATGGCTTGCTTCAGCGGGCAGCAGAAGATTTCATGACACTTAGCGCGAAAGGGGGACCCTTTACTCCTTATATCCGCTGAATGGATGGAGTCCTGCCGCAACATAATGTACTCCTGGGTACCTGGGGCCGCATCATCCTGGACTGCGGTGGTGCCACAACAAAATGAACTGGGGTTAGAGAGCTCACCACAAACGCAAACCACAACAACAACAACTACAGGAACAGAAGGCAGAAACACAGGCAAATCAAAGACATTCAAAATGAGGCTTGGGTTAGCATTATCGCAATCGAGTCTTTTAGAATAGAGAGACGTGGAAAGAGAATCAGAGGGAAAGACAGTACGAAGCAAGAGAGAGCAAGAGAGAGCAAGAGAGAGAGAGAGAGAGAGAGAACATCAAGCTCACTGAACAACTTAAACCAAACACAATCAAAGTAACCACAGTGGGAGCTTCAAAGGACTTCTGCAAAGAAAAGGGTGAGCAAGAGGAAGGGAGGGCTGGACAGAAACACAAAGCAGAGGGCGGCACAGGGAGCAGTGGCACACACAGCTACTAAACACTAGGTGCTAAATATGAGCATGCTAGCTAGCTGGTCCCACGGCTGAGAGAGTGAGACACCGGGGCAGAGAAGGGCGGCCATGCAGGTCTGGCCATCCGCCAGCAGACCCACAGCATGAGGTCAGACCGAGGTGTGACAGACCCCGACCTGTGACCCCTCAATACCTGCTCCCCATCCCAACTCCACCCCTTCTGCAAGCAGAAAAGCAGATGCATGCACAGGCCACAGAGCCACCAGGTGGTCTGGAATGAGGTAGCAGCCCGGATGTAAACATGCATGATGGTCGTGTGGAGTACAGTTTCTCATCATGTTCTGAGAGAGTTCAGAACAGGGTTCCAACAAACACACAAACACAATCAACTTTCTGACAGGAACGCTCGGTTCCGTTTATCTGTTTCCTTCTGAGCGATTAAGGCTATCAGCTTTGATTAGATTCTGAAAATATCTGACCTAATTCACACAGCGAGAAGCTAAACATTTCATATTTTTAACAATTGTTTCTTGTTTGTTCGAATTATAATTTCTTATGTGTGGGCCTTTCTGGAAAAACAGCACAGGCAACGTCTTATCTGTTCAAATACGGACAAATGACAAAACAAAAGGTTTTCTGGGTGACTGATGACAGCTGCTGGCACGCTGCCCCCTCTTTGGGAGTCCAGACGCCCTTCCTGGCTCCAGGGGCCCTCTGAGCTGGAGAGGCAGTCTGATCCATTTACCAAACACCACCAACCTCACAACCTACTTTCTCTCCCACAGATTCGGTCTCTACTATTTCACCATCCCACTCCGTTTTCTATCAGTGGTCTGATTCTAGCCTGACTCCACGTCCGAGGGAATACAATAGGTCCAATAGGTCCAATCAACAGCCTCTCTCTCTCTTCCTCTCTCTCTCCTTTGTTCTGAAAGTTAAATATGAATGCAGTATTATTAGCACTGTCAACTTGTTCCATGTTCTGTTGCCAGTGAGCACACACCTCCTTGCACTCGTTCACCCACTGCTGAGCACGGCAGACGCACACGTACAGTCCATCCAGTGACACGCACACAAACACACTCACCCCTCTGTACACAAACACACTCACCCCTCTGTACACACACACACTCACCCCTCTGTACACACACACACTCACCCCTCTGTACACACACACACTCAGCCCTCTGTACACACACACACTCAGCCCTCTACTGCACACAGACACACTCAGCCCTCTACTGCACACAGACACACTCACCCCTCTGTACACACACACACTCAGCCCTCTACTGCACACAGACACACTCAGCCCTCTACTGCACACAGACACACTCACCCCTCTGTACACACACACACTCACCCCTCTACTGCACACAGACACACTCACCCCTCTACTGCACACAGACACACTCACCCCTCTGTACACACACACACTCACCCCTCTACTGCACACAGACACACTCACCCCTCTACTACACACACACACTCACCCCTCTACTACACACAAACACACTCAGCCCTCTACTGTACACACACAGGCATACAGACAGGAATACACACATGGAGACATGAATAGGCCCAATCCTACGAGACCAATTAATTTCAGTTTGGAACAGAGGGACAGCTTCACTCCATTCCTTTAAAAGAACAGAGTGATATCATTAGAAGCTGCTGTCCATAATGTATACAAACCCTCTTTTCCAGCACAGATATAGCAACAGGGTTACAAATGTGTTTCAACATTGGGCAATAATTGGACTTGTGTGCAGACCTTGGCTAGGAACAAAGATGCACATTTGTCAGTAAAAACAACATGAGAGCTGAATACTGTCCACGGCACCAAATAATGGGAGTCTTACATTTGCATATTTTGTTCCTGCTGTCAAAATGAATGCAAAATGATTCACCAGTAGCACGGAAGGGAAAGTGGAATAGACTCATTTGCTGATTCAAATAACACTCTCTCACACACACACATTACACAGCTACTGAGAGAAACACAATCATGAAAGAAAACAAAGACTGTTTTGCTGCAGGAAGTAAAAGCCCAGTTTGAGATGATACCACTGAGCCAACCTCCTCTCCAGACACCACTCACCAACACTGCACAAAGAGCTGAAGAGTGAAACGTGTTTTGGGTATACTTTGACAGACTCAGTTCATTCTTCGTGGAACCTGACCCCTATTTAATCCCTCTGCGTCTCTCATGGGGCAGAGTGAGTGGAAACGTTTTCAGACTGTCCTTCTACAGTTGACTAACAACATCAACACAACTTCTATTCCTTCACAGTCATCCGTTTACGTGCTTTGTGGGACGTGGACTGACTGTAGGAAATCTAAATTGACGGTATATTTTGACTTTGGAGGCTTGGATTGTGATTTGAAAAAAGTTTGTTTTCATGAGAACAGTAGTGTCTGCCTTCAGAGTTGTCTGCTAGGGCCAGCAGTCAGCCAGCTCTCGTCTCTAGTGGGGGCTGTGAGGACCGCAGGCCGCGTGGAGAGAGCCTCCTGCTGGCCGCACTGAGACTGGGAGACATTCACTTCAGACAGGGGTCAAGCTTCAAACTGCTCACTGCTACGTGGGGTCATTCACTCCAGGTTTCCTCTCTCTCTTGTCCTCTCATCTCTCACCTCTCGTGGTCTGCCTGGCTCCCCTTCTCACATTGCATCACTGATCTGAAGACTAGATCTGAAGGAGGCAGCAAGAGCGGATGGGAGGAAGGGAGAGAGAGGGATGGAGCCGAACAAGAGAAAGAGATGAATGGGGGCAGGGCCGTACGCAGGGCCCAAAAAATACTGAGGTCATGAGTCAGAACTTCTAGGCGGGTTCGGGGGCATGCTCCCCCGGAATTTTTTTAAATTACATTATTTAAATATGGCCATTTTCTCTTATTGAGTCTTAAGGAGCAAAAACATCATCATTATGACTTTTGAATATGGGGCGGTGTGGAGCTTTTGAAATTTTGAGGTAAACATGGGGCATTCTGAGGCTTTTTGAAGGACCTTTATGGGACTCATGAAGTAAGGGCAAGTTACCACCATTTTTTAAAAATTATAATTATATGGCAACGACGGTACGAGCGTTCTGATTGGATAATGAGTAGTCACCCCAGCCGCGTATTGCCCTCCTCGCCGGTCAATACGGATCCGTATTGCCCTCTGACGTCAGCTTCAAAATGAGCGATATGGACAAGTCAGCTGCTGAGTTTTACTATCCAGATGATGCTGAAAAGCTTTGTCATCGAAAGTGAGGATGAAGACCAGACTCTTTGAATCACTTGTGTCGTTATTTTGTGATGAAATTAAAGCCATTTTAGCAGAACCATGTTGTCAGCTTTCTATAAAAAGTAATGAGTTGCTTGGCAACACATGAAACACACCGTGAGAAGACTTGAGAGCTAGCTACAATTAGCCTAAAGGTACCATTTATTTTCGTTTACAAAATGAAAAGAATCTAAAATTGCCATATAATAAACTACTTACTAACCTCGACCGTTCGGTCATGCCGGGAAATATCAAACTGAGGCTGGAACGTATCGACCGAGCGATAGCGAGTCAGTTTGATATTTCCCAATTGCCACTGAATTTCATTTTCAATCAATCACATCAATGACATATCAATCGCAAAATGAATGTTGATTCAACCGGTGGAAATTGATTGACAACCGGTACTGACGGAGTTAACCAAACTTTGATTTGATGTTTCCTTATCCGAGTAGTACGTTGCTGCAATACAAATATTTCCACATGAAAATGAATCTTTCTTCTCACAGTCATCTGCCACTTAAACTTCTCTTAACCTACATGTTTAGTTTGCTGCGCTCCTCTTCCAGTGACTGTAACTAACATAGGCTATTCACTAACAGTAGCGGTATGTCTATGGCAGAGCCATAGAAAAAGATTCTGCAAATTCTTTTTCTATGGCTCTGGTCTATGGCGGTAACATCAGCGTCCGACTTGTGTTTGGTGGTTACCATAACGACAGTACGTTTTGTTGATGACGCGCAGCATGTATGTCCAACTCTTGAGCTACTCGGCTCTTCAAGTATAAAATCACGTTACGGTTTGTGGGAGACCAAGATCATCGTCCTGCAGTCAGTTTCACGTGTACTTTATTTTGAGTTTATATACCACGATTTAAGCACAAAAAAAAACTGAAATACAAAAAAAAATACCGAGGACACGACCTCGGTGTCCTCAATGGTAGTTACGGCCCTGAATGGGGGACAATCCAATCTCCTATAGGAGGGGATGACAGAAAAAGAGAGCGGTGGGAGAACGAAAGAGATAGAGAGAGAGAGAGAGAGCATATATGGAGTGCTGAGATAGACTCCAGAAAAGGTTCCTAAATGCCTTAATCCAGCATGTGGTTATTAATGACCCTGCTAACTGCCACCTCATCAGAGGCAATAAAAATGTGAGACGGGGGGTAGGGGGGGGGATTTTTCACCCTCTTCCTCTCTACCTCTTGAACATGTGCTGGGGGGCTGAGGGGAGCTTGATGGATGCCCCCTCCCTGTCCCATCCCACCCCTCTCTAGGCGTGCTTCCTACTGCTCCAAGACCCCGCACCCCGCATACCCCTTCCACAGCCACTAAGAATGAGCTGTCACCCTGTGGCATGATGGGATGTGATCTACAGGCTGCCAGGCCCGCCCGGCAGCCCACAATGGATGTCCTTGCCCGCTGTAGTGACAGCCAATCGCAGGCTTGGGGGTGGGGGAGAGAGCTAAAGAGCGGGGAGAGGTTCTGATGATGGACACAGGGAGGCACCTCACCTCTGATGCCTGCTTATCTTCTCAAGAAGCCCCCACCCCTGTCCTCCCCTAAATCCTCGCCACCTCCGCCCCCCACCACCACCACCCTCAAACCACATGCCCTAGCTCTCAGGCTGCAAGCTGGGACAACTCCGCTGCATATGTTAACCAGTCCTGGATAGCACTGCCTCTCTCTCTCTGACAGTGTAGCACCATCAGCCCCACGTCCACACATGCCCGCTGTCATTGAGTGACCCCCACATGGTTACAGGTTCAAGGACGTGTGACATGTGTCGAGATATCAACCAGGGCAGTGTCCCTGTCAGGCCCCTGAGTAACGACCACTCCTGGCTTGACACACACACACACACACACTGCCTGAGAGCAGATTGGGGTCACAGATTTGAAGTGGCACCTATGATTTACAAGTTATGAACAGGAATTCCTACAATTTACTGAAGTCAGGAGTATCCATCAAGATTGAGTCATTTGTTCTCAATCCAAATCAGATTCAGGATTAAGACAGATCTGCAGCCTAAGGTGTGCCTTCCTGAAATAGCCTGTCCTCCTTATGGTGTTACCAGTGGTTGAATCTAGCACATTGTCTCCTGGGATCCAGTTCTTTTGAGCATAGCTCTGTCTCCAGATATGCATTCAGTTTTATTTTGGTCGCCTTGCGAGTCACCTTGCCGACGCCAGCGACAGTGAGAGGAGGTGAACTCGCCGTCCGCTTTGAAGCGCAGAATGAGTTTGCAGATTTCTTTCTCTCCTCTTTCATCCTCTCTCTCTCTGTTGTTTTTTGTTCCCTCCACAGCTTGTCTCCTGAAGCAAATCAGCTCCTCAGAGTCACATGATCGTCCCCAAACCTATTCTTAAATTCTCCTCCAACCAACCGTTCCATCACTGGATAAATGTCAAAATGATTAAAATAGGGGCTTAGAAGCTCCAAATAAAGATGGCTCATCCGTGGTGTTGGCCACGTTGTCAGTATTTATTTTTTCCCCATGTGCTAGATAGAATTACCAAACAAGCAAACTCACTGTCTCTCATAAACATTGAAATCACTGTAGAAGTCATCCTTCGTGGGTTTTGGATAACGTTTGGAGTAACAACAACTTGCATTGCCATCTTACCCTCTATGGTGGACACCCTGAAACTTCCTGCCCCGACTCATTCCATGTAGGTAGTGTAAAATGGAGGGCAGACACAGGTCAGACCATTCCAGCTAATGCTGGTGATTACTTGAATGGTCATGGCTGAAGTCAGGCACTTCCAACAGGAAACAAATTAATTTAATCTGTATAAATGGGTACTAAATCTGTTGAGACTATGTTGGCAAACAAGGGTCAGCCATCTTGTTTTATTTAGCTGTCTAGAGAGTGAGGCTGAATGGCTTGTTCCCATCCCTGCCATGGTCCCCTCTTCCCCCTCCTGTTGCTACCCCAACCCCCTCACACACACACAGCTTCACATCTCTGACTCACCCTCCATCAATGTTTACAACCCCATCTGCCTCTGTCTGGGCGGGGTTCCTGGAACAACCACCATCTGATAGTCACCCCCCCCACACACACACACACACACAGAGGGTGCCCAGAACACAGCTGTGCAGGCCATATTCATCACAGAATATGTACTGCAGGCCTGGTAGCTAGTTTCTAGTCTCTTCCTCCAGGCTCCTATTAGGTCTTATCAGACGGGTCCAACAGGAGCTCCCGGCAGGCTGCTTGAGAACCTGAGGGAGGGCCACCGGAGCTGGAGCACCGAGGCAGAGTGAGTGGAGTCATCTCTGGGCTGATAGACTGTCACACAGAAGAGCTCCATCATCACTCTGAGGCCCTGTGACAGCTACACATGAGCGGGGAGACTAATGCTGCTGCCATTACTGTGTGTCTGAGGAGATGGAACTGTTGACGGAGACACACACACACACAGTCCTGATCACATAAGCCTGTGATGATCAAGAGTCAAAGAGTGACCTTGCAATATGCCAACGCTGATTCATTTAGTCAGCTACAGTACCTTGGCCTCAGGGTTACTACAGCACACACACACACACACACACATACATACATACACACACACACACACACACACACACTCACACACACACACACACACACACACACACATACATACACACACACTCACACACACACAATCCCTCCTGATGAGTCACGTGTGTGAGCATAGGCGCTTCAGTGTGTCTGTGTGTGTGAGCTTGTGTATTCCATGTCAAGGCATCATGAGAGGTTACTGCATCAAAGGTTGAAAGACAGATACAACACATAATATGCAGAGCAAACTAGGATTTAGTGTGCGTCACCGTACTGATGTAAAAGCAACATTTGCACATTGAAACGTCCCTGTTTTGTTCTGTGGCCACAGAAATCTAGCAGTCAGCTGTGAAATCATGACATAACTGGATAGGGTTCCATTTTAATCTCTGTGGTTCTCAGAAAGCCACGCAATACAACCAACGTCTGAGTGGCGTTTCTCCAAAACCCTCTCGTACTGTCCTGTATCTGTCACCAACACAAACAACAACATTTGAAAGACTAAGGCATCAAATATGGTTGGAATTCAGAAGAAAGTCATGAAAATACTTTTCATAATTGAAATTCTCTTGACAAAAAAAGAGTTTTACTACTTCACCCTACTTCCGCTCAGAACAGGCTGTTTGCTGAGAGTTTCCTAATGGAGGTGTAAATCATTGTAACGTATAACCGGGGTTGACAGTATGCCAGACCAGAGAGGAAAATCAATGTGGGGAGTCCATTTGGGAGTCCAAAAGAAATGTGTTCCTGAATCCCACATCTTGATGCTGAGCAGGATGGATGAGGCACACACACACACACACACTCCCTCTCTAAATATGCTCATGGCTGTGGGCTGTCTTCATGGTAGATGGAGAACCGAATGTTCCGGGTGAGGCAGTTCCGCTTATATGCATGCTGTACATATGTATGTAGGCTACAGTATGTAAATCAACTTGTACATACACACCCACACACATGAGTGACACACACACTCACAGATGAGTGACACACAAACTCAAGCACACACATGCAGCCATTCAGGGTAGTGTAGAGAACGGAATAACTCAACAAAAACTCACTCACATCCATTATACTACATAATGAAACCACACAGTGGAGGTGACCATTTAAAAACCAAAAGCTGCTGGACCAACCTGATCATGAAAAGACTCCAAAGGCGTTGAATGAGAGATGTGGGAGGAGAAGAGCAGCTCCAGCAGATATGAAAAGGTCTCCTCCTTCACATCTAACACGGCTCACCCACCACTACAGTCATCTCTGTACAAACACTACAACTGCACTCTACACCAAACACCCCAATCACGACAAAGCCAATTCAGGGTGGTGACTGAGAAGAGTTTTTCCCTAGCTGGACACTTCTATGTAGTCCTTCTGTGTCAATGCACACAGACGCAAACACATGCACACGCCACACAATGCACACTGTAAAACCTCCATTGGAGGCTGGCACAACAGGAGTACGATAGGGCAACGTTCCAGCCTCACTACAGGAGAACCATCACAAAGTTAAATGAGGTGTGAGGGACTGTGGATCTCTTTCTTTCTTTCTGCCAGCTTTGTCTCTCTGCCTCTGCCGCCTGTGTCGCTCCCTTGTTCTTTCATAGTCAGATGTGCATCGGACTGGTTAACAGTGCGCTCTGATAGAACCTGGTTTGACACACACTCGTTAAGCCACCCACCCACCCACCACCCACACACACACTGGTCTCCATATCGAGGCAGCTCCTGGCCCGTCAGGTGTGACAGGTGTGCAGCTCAAAGGTATCCTCCAATTGGCCCTGATGAGCTGACGATGCAGAGTGCAAACACAGATGGCCAAATAAACAGAATGACCCCCCCCCCTCCAACCCCCCCTTCCCGGAGGGTGTGTGGGCTGTGAGGCTAGCAGGGCTAGCCAGCAGACAGGAATCAAAAAGGCTCTGGCGCTAAGGCGGATTAATGCTAAGGATCACATTCGCCGCAATTAGCAGCTGACAGCAGCAAATAGGATTGTGAAGCTCGCTAGTCCATCGGAGCGTTGCTTAACCTCCCATTAGCTCAGTAACACAGAGACATAGAAACAGTCGAGGATGCACCGCGTAATGGGATCAATATATAACTAAGTGCAGCAAGTGACGAGGAGGGAAGGGTTTACGTTTAAATCTCATAAAGTCGAACTTAACTGGGCTAAGTGGGCTCTGTACACATGGAGGAATCTCACTGCCACACTGATCAAGTCCAGCTCCATCTGTGCTTACGAGAGTGAAGCAGATGTTCAAACACTTCATCTGTATGTGACAGGGACGGGTCATATCGAACTGCTGCTCGAGTATTCCAGTAAAGTCGGCCGTATTCATATTCAAAGCCCACCTCCTGCTCTGTGTGCCAAACACACACACACACACACACTGTTGCTCTGAGCCCACCCGTTCCCTCCTCCTCCTACAAGTGGCGTTCTCTCTTCGCAAATGCTCAAAGGCCCTGCAGGAATGAGCACACACACACTCAGAGACCATCATACTGTACACGTCCATGTCCTAAACCCTCACACACACACACACACACCAAACAGTCTATTCTGAGCAGGAGATACGTAGAGGGCAAGCGTATGCTTCCTGCTGGAGCGACTACAGCACATCTTTAATCAAGCTCTTCAATTACCCAGAGAACAAGCCGGCTGTCTGGATGAACCAATCAGCACAGAGCTGACAAACTGCTCCTCAGCTCCTTAAGCCCCAGCACTGCTGTATTCTTGCCATGTATCTCACAGGCCCAAGGAATGTGCATACAGACACCATATGCAGCAGGCACCCCCCCACACCCCATCTCCAACATGCATTCACTCACACACACACACCTGCATATCTGACCCCTGCACAGACTGGGAGCAACTACAAGCACCAACATAACAACCAATGAATACACACCCTGATACACATCTCTCAGAGCACCTGTGCACACTAAGCAGGCTTGTATGCAGTTGAGCAGCTTACATAACAGTTTTTGGCCCCTTTGCCCCGTGTGTGTGGTGGCAACGCGTCCGGGAGGAAGGGTTCAGATTACAGAGAAAGCTGGGTCATTAGGACTCACTGCCTGCCACAGCTAAACGCTAAACGCTGGCAAACTAACACACACACACAAACATGTTTCAAACAAGTAAACAAACAAATCATGAATCATCCGTGAGCAGCTGGAGAACACAAATTGCTGCTGATGAGTTCTCATCAATACCGTTGGCGTTTTACAAATAATGTTACTAATACTGGCTTGCAAGAGAACTAATGAGAAAAACATATTTTCCCTTGCTGTTGTACAGGATCAATCACTTGTGGTTTGAATCCTCTCACAACAAGGCCTTTAGTCTTGTCCCCTTGTCCACTCTGTCCCTTTCTCTTCTCCCCTGCTCACTCTCTCCTCCTCTGTCCTTCTTTCTCTCCTCATCCCTCCTGTCCTCCTTTCCCCCGTCCCATTTCTCTCCCCCCCCTCCTCTTCTTCCCCTCATCTTCCTCTCTCCTCCCCTTCTCTGCCTCTCTCCTCCTCTACTGTGTCTCCCTCTCTCCCTCTCTCTGTCCTCTGCCCCGGTCCCCTTGTCCTTGAAGGGGCTTGTTTACGGTGGCCGGCCCCCTGTACCTGTCACCGGCCCCGGTGCACTTACTGGTCGCCCCAGCTCGTCGATGGCTAAGTGCAGCGGGCCCATTTCCCCCCCGTCATTCATCTCTATAAGTTAATGTGGAGCTGTCAGGGCCCGGCATGCCTGCGCTCTGCACCGCTTCAGCCCCCTCGTCACACTCAGCTGAGCTTTTATCATCCGGAAGCTCCTCACAGTCTTAAACAGCCTCCCTGGGAAGGCCGCTCCCTCCTCCCCTTCAACACCAGGACAGGTCCTAGTGATATGACAAATGCCTATCCTGAGCGTCAGTCAGTCAGCCTAGGGAAGGACACAAGGAAAATAAGCCAATTAAGACAACGGAAGGGCTGCTGGAACTGGGCCGCTGGTCATTTTCAATCCAGATGATGCTATCGAGATGGTTGGCCAACCATTGGTCAGCCCATGACGGACTAACACTCGACCTCTCCTTTGCACTGCCACCTGTGTCTCCTATTGGACAAGCCATTCTTCCATCGACAGCCTCTCCTGCTGCCTCGGTGACAGTAACCCACTCAGCAGAGTGACAGAGTGGTTTTGGCAGAGCCCTGATGGAGGCCAATGTCCACCTCTGCCCTCAACCAACCAGAGAGCTCGCTCAGACAGGCAGGACAGCCGCACCCCCCCCTGGCTCTTTCATAAAGCACCTACTGTACACAGGAGCACAGCTGGCTCATTACGAATGGCCAGGAGGATAGAGAGAAACAGAGGGAGAGAGAGAAAAAGACAGTGAATAACAGAGACCAAGAGAGAGAGAGAGAGAGAGAGAGAGAGAGAGAGAGAGAGAGAGAGAGAGAGAGAGAGAGAGAGAGAGAGAGAGAGAGAGCAAAGGTTTCATGGACAATGAGGGGAAGCAGCTGGCAGAGGAGTAAAGACAAATAGGGGTCTTCTGACCTTGGGGGGGGGGGGGGGGGGGGGTTGTCAGAGTCTGGAAAGTTTTATAGACAGGTGGACTGACTTTAAAACACCATGAGTTTGGATGGTGGCATGTCAAAGGGTTCTGTGGTGAAAAGACAGACAATGACAAAAAGACAAAAAAACAGGAAACAAAGAAGAAAAAGGCTATCAAAAGAAAGACGATGATGATGATGATGATGATGATGATGATGATGATGATGATGATGATGATGATGATTTACTTTATTGATCCCCAATGGGGAAACTGGTTTGCCACCATAGTCTGTACAACATACAAAACAGGAATACAGTAACAACATAAAACAAGCATAGTCACAGGGGGAGTGTGGTCCACTACCACAGTAAAAATAGAAGGTTAAAACAGGGAATACATAACATGCAAATGAGCAATGTGCAGTAATACAATCAAATCAAATCAAATCAGCAGTCATGATTAAAAAGCCTAGCTGCTGCAGGAACAAAAGACCTCCTGAATCTCTCTGTAGAGCACTTTGGTAACAGGAGACGTTTGCTCCTTCCACTTCTAACAAAAGTGCAGTGCAGGGGGTGGTCGTCATGTGACAGGACAGTCCTAAGCTTCCTCCTGGTTCTCTGCTCCGTGATGACCTCCAGAGAATCAGGGCTCATACCAATAATGGATCCTGCCTTTTTTATCAGTTTGTTGACCCTGTTCCTGTCCTCTACTGAACTAATCAGACTATATAATAAGACTAATCTAATATTAAAGTTAAACCCTGCTACTTTATCAGGCACACGGTCAAAGAGACAAATCCATGACCAGAGGTCCATCTGTCCTGTGCTAACTGTCCCAAGTGTCCCAACAAGGCAGTCTAGATCCCCTTACATAAAAAGCCCTGGTTGATACAAAGAGGAGATTTAGAAAGCTGCAAACAGGTCACAAAATACCCACATTATCTAATAACTCATCAAGTATATAGCATTACTGTGTGTGTGGTGGCTTTCAAACCTGGTGGGCCTTTCTGTGGAACACGTCAGAGGGATACACAAAACCATGAGGTGCCATTTGATTCTAGGATTATATCATTATTTATATATATTTTTTTCTGTCAATGTTAGGCAAATATCCAGTGTTTACAGAAACCCAAATGGTCTGGTCTCTCCTGATCTTTGCCAGTCGCTCAGAGTGAGCTGATAGAGCAGAATGTGTCTGTTACACAACAATGATCATCCCTGACAAGATGCTCTGTCTAAATGAATCAGTTGACGAAAGCACTGAGTTATGCTGGCTACACACTGAAATATATATTTTAAATCTTCTAAGATTTTCAAAATGTGAGAGACCACAAACATGAGGGCAAAAAAATCCTAGACTAAACCGTTTTGCTCCCCCCACACATCAGGATTTCTAATCGAAAAATATTCAACACGTTGAATATTTACGATTCGCGATCGGGGCGGCTCCGACGTTCTTCCCAGCAGGTTTGGTCACTCTTAACACACCTCACACCAAGGGAAAATCTGATCAAATAATCTGCAGAACCATCAAGAAATCAGCCCGATTATCCTGTGGTGTGCACCCAGCATTATTCAACTCCTCTTTGGTAAACTGCAGCTGTAGTACATGAAATCAGAATCATTTACATGATTCTGAGCATATTTGAGACTAATTGAGGCCGGTGATGATATAAATGGTAAATGGACTGCATTTATCTAGAGCATTTAATGGCCCCTCACGGTACACCCAAAGCACTGTACAGTTGCCTCTCACACACACACACACACACACTGACGGCAACGGGCCGATAGATAGAGCAATAAGTCAAGCAAATTGCATTTTTGTTTATGTGTGGATTTTGTGAGGTGAATGAAATATTCAAAGGTCAAGAAAAAAAAAATCCCACACATGGGAAATATATAATGTTATAACGTTTGTCACATTTTATGAATATGTTTATAGTGGAGACATTACCTGTCTGGTTTCTGGAATGTTTCTGTCTACCAAAGCAACACTGTGTGGGGCAGCCAGTGCCCAGGATTCTATACAATGAACAGATTAAAAGTCACAGAGAGGTCGGTCTGCTTACAGGCCTCTGCAGTACAACCAAAAGCAGGATTCTCTTCCCGCTGACAGCTCATGTGACTGAAGAGCTGAATGTTTATTCTTCCTGAACACATTCTGGCCAGCGGGATCCTAACCTTCCTACCCTGCCCATGAACGCTGCATGATGGAGCTCAGCTTCTGCTTTGGCAGCCTTTTTTGCAGAGAAAAAAGCCCCACCCTGTACGTCACTGATGGAGCACCTTTTAAATAATACAAAGCTTAAAATGATGGTTCATTTGGTGCTTTATGTGCGACAAAGCCATAAGTAGAGGAATTGAAAATAGCCACATTGGCCTAGAAACATAAGTGGCCCCATGCTGAGTGCGGTTTCAGGAAGTATGGTTAAAACCTCAGAGTGCAGCTAGGCAGCCAGGGTTATCAGGAGTGTCGGATTATCTCTCTCCCAGGAATCCATAGAATCATTTTTCCTAATTCTTGACAGGTGAGCTGGGGTCATGGTGTACTGTGAGAGGTCACTGATGTGGCACAGAGAACACTGTTTGGCCCAATGCATTGCTCACCCAATCAACTCAATATTAGACTTAGGGTTAATGCCATTCCAATGGGTGTGAATTGAAATCCCAATAACTATTTCTTTTCAGAGTTCAGTCGATAGAAATTGAATTTATCCATGTTGCCTCTCAGGCCAGGAGGCTGTTCCCTCGACTCGCCTCCCATCAGTCACCCTCCTCTGTTAACCTGCCACATGTTCTCACACACACACACTTACACACACAGAGACACGTACACACACTCAGACTCGTACTGATACACACGGACAAACACACACCTCTTCCCAATCTCCGGGAGGGCTTAGAAGAGGACACATGGGGGCTGTACAGTATTGGCAAACAGCCAACGAGCATCATTACCACTGATGACTCTGTCAGAGCTGTTTTCTCCAGATTACCCACATGGCCCCATGGGAGTTGGAGTTCTGAGTGCTGATCCAGGTGGAGAGCATCAGGAGAGTGAAGAAAGAGTGGCAGCCAGTCAGCAGGGTGCTGTTCCCTGCCACCAGGGACGCTTCATTGTTCTGACTGGTCACTCAACTCAAGGTCCTGGGCCAAGTGGAAAGAGGGCTGGCAACACTTCACAGGATAGCTGATGAATGTGTGTGTGTGTGTGCACTGTGTGTGTGTGTGCACTGTGTGTGTGTGTGTGCACAGGTGTGTACAGTATGTGTCTGGGTGTATGTGTGCGTGAAAAAGACAGTCGTTGGATAGGTTTGGCACTAAATGCAGCCCTAGAGGCCAGTACATGGAACCAATCAATGTCCCAGCGAACCAGTCCAGTACTGCATGTGGGGCAGGCTGAACAGCAAAGAGCAGTGAGGGGAGAATAGGCACATCAGACTGAATAAGCCTTGATGTTGATGTCTCTTTGGAAAATGTGTTAGGTATGATTTTCCACTAGCTCCCCCCACCACCGAACCCCCTAGAGAGATGATTGCCAAAACATGTGCGGTGTAGGTGTGGAAGTTTGTACTCATCTTCTAAAAAGACTGTGGGAGAATGAGTTTAGGACCACCTGCCAAGACACTCTCCTGAGAGGATGTCACATCCTCTTGTCATTCCATCAAAATCACGAGTTTCACTCTTACAAACTTTTACAAGTACACACACAGACACACATCGGCCAGCCCTGTACACATACAAACCTCTGGGTCATATGAGGTTGGAAGTGGAGAGAGATGGACATAGGGGGAAAAAAGAAAGACAAAGGTGCAATAGAGAGCTGAACGTTGGGTTCTAACAAGATGGGAACAAACACGAGCTCTCCTTCATAACGGCAGGCAGACTGAGGCCCAGCTTCCCTGATAGAGCCCCGTTGTCTTTGTTTCTTGTGACTCGCACACACACACGTGCCGCCCTGTGTTTCATGTGCTTACATAACACAGAGCAGCAAACAGGCTGCAGTGTGCGCAGGCGGACGAGGCTTGGGTGTCCATCTGGCCATGGGGCCCTTAGGGCATTGAGTGTGTGTGTGTGTGTGTGTGTGTGAGTAGACAGAACTGTCCGCATGTCAGTCTGTATTTGTATGTGAGCTTCGGAGTGTGTGTGTGTGTTTGTTGGTGTCAGTGCGTGATGCATATGAGTGTACATACTGTATTTTCATGTGAGGCTATGAGAGAGAGAGACAGAGAGAGAGAGAGCGTGATAGAGAGAGATAAAGAGAGATAGAGTGATAGAGAGAGATAAAGAGAGAGAGAAAGTGATAGAGAGAGATAAAGAGAGAGAGAGAGAGAGAGAGAGAGAGAGAGAGAGAGAGAGAGAGAGAGAGAGAGAGAGAGAGAGAGAGAGAGAGAGAGAGAGAGAGAGAGAGAGAGAGAGAGAGAGAGAGAGAGAGAGAGCGCTTCTCCTAGCTAGCTCTCCCCGGCACCGCTCAGGGGCACTCTAATGTGTTCTTTGTGCAGGGGCTTTGGGAGAGAAAGCCAATGTTGAGAGGTGATGGCTCAGTGTATGAGCTGGCCTCAGGACCAAAGCAGGCCTCATGGCTCCCCATTCAAGAACGCTCCTTTTCAGGCATCATGATAGCGTCTGGCTCAGGGGCAAACACAGCTAATGCTATTGCACTGCTGTGGGCTCAGAGAGAGGAGGAACAGGGGCTCGGTTTGATTCTCCCCTGACCTGTCTCTTCACTGTGGGGCTGAGCTAGCTCTACCTGTGGAGAGCAGAAACAGACCCAGATCACCGCTCTTCTATAAAGCACACAGTGCAACAGTGTCCTCTCTTCCCTTAACCCCTGCCTGGCCCTCTCCTATGTGATGTCAACAAGGATATGACCTGTGTATGTTTGGGCATGTGGACTGGACATATCAGACCAGTCCAGCCAATTCCATAATTCCCATTTCTAATGAGACATGTAGACTCCTCTGGTATCAGCTCCAGCTGATAAAGCCAATCTCACCACGTCCACACCTCCACATCCCCTCCAGCCTTCGTCCCCTTGCCTGGGTTTGGATAGTGGACTACTAGGCGGCTATTGATTACCTATCTGACAGGCATTACTCTGGACGCGGAGCAACATAAGAGCTCATGTTGAACAGAACCGGGCCTTGTAGCCTGTCGAGATGACTTTCCGCCAGATGAACACCACCACTGAGTACAGTGGAGCAAGACTGTCTACAACCCAGATGGAAACTGTCACCAAGCCAACCCTGTAGCCTTCCATCTTGAGAGGTAAACTAGCCAAGACAAAACCCAGGGAGTCTCCATGCACAGCACCCAGACAGGAGGAAATGAGTGCCATTTGTCAAGTCATTTGCAAGGGCCAGAATGAAGAAAGGCCTGCAACAAGTCTAGCAAACAAACAAACCCCATTCTGTCAGGAGGTCGATGAGTGTAATGGGGAGGGGGGGGGGGGGGGTAAGACTTCAACTGAACCATGGAGGACCGAGCGCTGCAAACAAACAATAGCCATTAGTGCAGGCTTTCATCAGGCCACCTCACCAAAATGAACCATTAGGCTTCCTGTCAGGAGAGAAGGAAGAGAGACGAAGTGTGTCTGGCACCAAATATGCACGGAGTCGCAGACAATCGTTTATTTCCGTTACCAACTCACTCAGGTGCTGTGTCTGACTGGAAAAACAGGGCAAACTGTTCGTAGTACTGCTGTTGGGCGGAGGTGGGACAAAAGAGGTTCAAATAGAGTTTAGACTTTGCTCTGAACCCAGGTGAAGACTGCAACTGGTGGAGGAACAGGATAGCCCTCTGATGAATAAGACATGGGTACAAAGCATCAGGGTACAAAGCATCAGATAAAGTGCAACCTGGGTTCAAGGACCTGTGTGTGAGGGGGCATGGGGGGGATGTATTCAGTAACTTCTTTTTCTGGAACCCATAGCTTTCACGGCTACACAGAGCCCATTACACACTTTGAGAGCCCAACAGGAAGGACTACAGCGAGAGAGCGAAAGCGAGAGAAAGAGCGCGCCCGCGAGAGAGAGAGAGAGAGAGAGAGAGAGAGAGAGAGAGGAGAGAGAGAGAGAGAGAGAGAGAGAGGAGAGAGAGAGAGAGAGAGAGAGAGAGAGAGAGAGAGAGAGGATTTAGCTCTCCTCCATTGCATGAATTATTCAGCCAGGCCATCCAGACATGTAACTGTGTATCTTTCATGAATACCTTACACAGTGCAGCTAAGCTAACACTGCTGCCTCTCAGTAACAGTTGAGGAGGAGGGAGCCGGAGAAGGAGAGAGAGTGGAGGTATAAAGTGAAACACTGGGGTCTCCAGTAACATGATAACATGATCACGTTAACAACTGACATCTCTGAGCAGAAAAGGAGGGAAACAACGAGTGCACAGTAGCTGTCTCCTCTGACACTCTTAAAGGTTTAATTAAGGATCAAACTCAAACTGTCACTATCAAAAATAAAGCGGAAAAAGGCTAACAATATTTATATTTTGGGATATATAAGTCAAACCAGGACAGAGGCCAACTGCTGTTTTTTTTGGTTGAGAGTGAGGGTCAGCCTTCAGGGAGTACCCCAGTGACCAGTCAAGAACCACTAGAGCTACAAATAGAATGCCTCATTTCCCCAGGGTGGTGACCTGTTATTTAAGGGAGGTGCTTTTAAAGGACAACTCACATACTGTACAGCAGCACCAGGAGAGTTGTGTGTGTGTTGAGTGTTTTCTTAGCCTGGTCATGTGTGTGCGTATGTGTGAGGGTGGGTGTGAATTTATGTGTGTGTGTTTGTGTAAGAGTATTAGAGTGTGTGTTTGTGTTTGTTTGTGTGGTACGAATAGTTGATGTCCAACACACAGCGCCCCCCAGGCTGGGTTTACTATCTGCTGTTTACAGAGCATGATCAGAAGGATTATTGCTTGAGACAGCTGCTCTGCACTCTGTTATTACAGACATACAACAAGTGGCAAACTGGAACGACAACACAACAAGTGAGAACAACAGCATAAAAAGGTGAAAATGAAAAGTTGTCATGCCCTTCCTAATCACACAGACAGTAAATCCCAACAACAATAACTGTAACCAGGCCAGAGGACTGGAAGGTAAGGAAAACAAGGTTCTTTCCTAGAACTCACTGTAAGCTATATACCATTAAGGTCTGTTTCACTGGGCTTCTAATTATAGTTAGATATCATCTAAATAAAGGTTGGTTACCATGAGCAGGGCATTACTTTAATGACATTTACTCTGGTCAGAATTCAGGAAGCCTTCGTTCCCTGTCTGAAGACACTGTGATGTCAGAGAGCCAGACAGACAGCCTGAAAGGCCATTAGCTGAAGTTGATGTTTACCCCGTCAGCATGTTTACAGAGAGAGAGAAAGAGAGAGGGAGAGAGAGAGAGACGATGCAGAGAGAAGTGATATATGTTGAGAAAGAGAGAGAGACAGAAAGGCATAGAAAAAGACAGAGACAGGGAAAAAGAGACATGTAAAACATAGAGACACTGGTAAATAATAGCCACAGTGCGTACCTGCCACCCTCTAAGGACTGCTCCAGAACAGCCTGCGTGTGGGGGAGGGGGAGGGAGGAGGATCTGGGGGGAGGGGTCTGGCGGGAGGATCGGGGGGGAGGATGAGGGATGAGGTGAGAAGCAAGGGAATAACTGGAGAGAGCCCACAGGGAGTAGGGTTTTGTGGAGCACTTAGCAGGCATATAACAAACATGTTAGCGAAAAGGGGATTTTTACCGCTCCAGCATCATTGATCCATTTATTGATTCAATTATTGAATTTCTTGATTGATTATGCAAGTGTTCATCAGACGGGAAGTGGGAAGGTGTCCACACACCCTGCAGAAAGACGCTCGGTTACTGCTGCTAACTGCTAATAGTCATGTATGTATCCATTATCCGTGTACGAAACCAAGTTTCTATGGCAGCAAATCATTTATAATGCTATTTGGCCAGAGAGACAACCAGTCAGTCAACCAGCCAGCCAATTATCCATCCAGTCAGTCAGTGTATACATTAGAATAGGTCAGGTTCGTGGAAGAGTAGGCGCCTCAAAGCATCAAGCAGCTGAGAGATGTCACTGATAATCTCCATGACAACAGCCAAGGAGTTGGGGGGTGGGGGGTTGAGGGGGGGAGCGGATTCAGAGGTTGCTGCATGGAACATGACGATGTTACAATGTTGAGTAAGCTGGCTTGTCCCCAGGGTCCTGAACCGTCTGAGCCAGTCTATATCTATTTAATGGGGAACAATCCCATCAATTAGGAATGAATTGGTACATCATAGGTACCTTCCAGAGTGCCTGTTTGTTGATTAGGTAAGGGAAGTCCATCTGTGTTCAAAATCCCAATGATTACTGACAGGTTAAGTGCTAAAACATGGACGTCTCTCATTACTGTACATCTGCTCTCCTAGAAACCAAGATTTGGAGTGCACCTCAAACAAAACATGTACACTATCACTGGAAAATGAGCAGGACATAAACCATGTTCGCACCTTCTTTGTGAAATGTTAGACACTAGTAACTGCAATTTGCCCAGATTTCAAATTAAGTCAAAATCCGACTTGACTCCCAAACCTCCTGCTGAAACCACTTTGTTCTTGTAATGTTCCTCTGAAGTAGAATTCTTGTCAGTTGGGATTTGTTTATGTCATGTTGCATATTTGATGTGCATGAACATGCACAAAACTGCTATTTGTCAGTCCAATTGACAAGCACACTTTCATGTTTACCTTTCACTACGAAACTTAAAATATATTTGGGTAAAGATTGAAAGTAATCTTTGTGTCTGCTGAACCTAAAGTAAAGACCAAAACCCTTGAAAGTTTGACATTCTGAGTCAAGGCGGACATTTTGTGTCACTAATGAGCTATCCGGCTCATCATTCATCTGTGCAACAACATCACTGGCCTTTAGTTTTTTACGCTCAATCGGAGAGTATATGGGACACAAATGTTACACTGCCGCACAAACCTGATGCAAATGTCGCAGAGATGTCGAAAGAGAGAGAGATAAAGAGAGAGAGAAAGAGAAAATAGAGATACTGCATATCGACAGGACGTCCATTTTCTCCAGTTATTGTGTCTGTAGTACCATGGGAGCAGATGTCCTATTCAGTAGATGAAATTACACTGAGAATAAACCCAAACTGGTCCGAGATTCATATACATCACAAAAGCTCTCCCCCGGATGCATGCTGAAGGCCTCACTGCTTACATGAGCCTTCTATGACCACCAACACTTCACGGCTCAGTTAATTACTTGATTATTGCTGCGCGGAGGCATAGCCATCATTAGGACAGGAAGAGATTCTGGAGTTAGAGAGTAAGCTTAGCACAGCAACAACACCCACCCAGTCTTCAGCACCGTCTGTCTGCTCGATGTTCTGGGGGTTTGTTCTAGAGGGTTCTAAAAGGTCCTCCTGGTGTAATTCCTCCAGAAGAAGGGGTTGGAGTATAAAGCAGAGGGGGAGTGAGGGGAAAAAAAGTGTTCCACTGCCATTTCACGGGTGCCCGCTGGCGATCCGGGGGCATGGAGGCATTAAATTGTTTAGGGAGGATGTTGTTGTTTTTCTGCTTGTTCCCTACAGATGTTCATGGAAGTCTTCAATCAAGAACCTTATTAATGTCAGGGCAGAGTTCTCCAGTCCCCTGTGAAAGCAGGCTGGAGAACAGGGACATATGGGGGCCAGGCAGAGTATGGATTACTGGTTAAGTTTACTGGTTACTGGTTCACTTTCACTCACACACACACACAGAAACATGTTAACACCACTAGGCACTAGGCAGAACAGACTAGGAGGTGCTGTTATGCATGACTAGCTGTCTCTGTCCTTCATTTGACCTAACATACACACAAACACACACAGAGAGACATATCAACACATTAGGGTTGTTGTCATACACCCCAAAGGCAGTATTCTCAAGCATAAAACACCTCTATGTCACTGAAATTCCCAGAATCTAACTTCAGCACAGCTTCACTTATTGCCGGCATAAAAGAAAACAAAAAATTGGGGGCCAAGCAGAACTTTACTGAAACACTGAGCATTGTGCCATGTGTTCCCCGCTGTCCAGCTCTATCATAAGGTCTACTGTACACTGTATTTGAACTGTATTTCACGAAAAGAAGGCCTGGGTTGACAGGTAGTAAAATGCAAACCGAGAAAAGGAGAGAGAGAGAGAAAGAGAGAGAAAGAGAGGAAGAGAGAGGAAGAGAGAGGAAGGGAAAGAGAGAGAGAAAAGCGGCAGCCGCCTCTGTAACAGGGGTAAACAACAACAAAAACAGCATCATAGAAACAATGTTTATGTTGTGACTGCTTTAATCGACCTCAATATCATTACCTGTGGTGTAATAAAGACAAACAGGACAGTCGATAGCAGCCCACTAGGGCCTACACCATCATTCTGAATCTAAAAAAGAATTCTGTGTGCTGAGGGACAAGAAAAGAAAAGGTTCTAAATCAATATTTCCAACTGAAAGAGCAGCAAGGTAAAATGCCATGTGAAGTCCGTCTGTGCTTGCCTGCCGCCCCCTCTCCCTTTATCCCTCAACATGTCACACACCTGCTCCTCGGGGGGGCCCTGAACACACTCTAAACACCCCTCACAGCCCCCAACCACACAGCCACCTTAGCAGCAATAGGCACCCTTTTGAAATATGACACTCCTCTCCACAGCGTAGACCAAAGGTCCTTCCCCCATCACCTCTGCCTCCCCCTCTCATTGCTCCTCTGCCCCTCTCCCTTGACCCTCAGCCCTGGGCCATACAACGGCACACCCTCAGAGGTGGACGAAGTCTTTGCCAAGGCCATGATGACAGCTTAGCGACCAATCAGTGAACGCTGTGTTTTAGGTGATGCTCAGCGTCAGTCAGGGGCCCACTGACTGGCCCCAACCTCATGCCCTTGACTCTGACAACCATAATAGTGACGCACCGGGCTTATGACTGAAGCAACTACGCCTTCGAGCGAAGGCTGGCTGGTGAGGGCGTCGGAGGGTACACAAGGCCAGTAGCCATGCATACTACAGGCCAGAGAGCTGGAGAGCTGAAGAGAGCACAGCCAATCAGCATGGTTGACCTTGAGGGGGGGGGGGAGGGCGGCGGGTAGTGTTTTGTAGCTGTCTGAGTTGGTTGGTCGGCGCGTGTTGGAGCCTGCACCAGAGCTGCTGAGGAGAAGGAGAAGACGGAGGAGGAGGAGTCATGAAGATGAAGGCCATGACTCAGAGAGCAATCACAGCAGATGACTCTGTGCCGTAACAGTTGTCAGGCGCTATCAGTCTGGCCCAGCTTTGATATACGGGGAGGAATTCTGCATGAATAACTTCCTCTCATCTTCCCAGAGCACCACCACTGCATAATACTGCTTCCCCCGGGAGGGAGGGAGGGAGGGAGGGAGGGAGGGAGGGAGGGAGGGAGGGAGGGAGGGAGGGAGGGAGGGAGGGAGGGAGAGAAAAAGACGTAGGGAGAGAGAGAAAGGAAAGAACAAAAAAAAAGAGAGTTATACACCCACCCCTCGTTTGTTTCAGCGATTACACATGAAGAACACAAAACACACACATACACACACACACACCTTGGACTCACAGAAAGTGCAGTATCTGTGTCTGTTATATCTGAGAGCTGAGCTTTCCTTTCAAAAGAAACTATTCAATATCAATTAACAACTGCATACTTTAAAGAGCTATGAACTTTCAACTGAAGAGTTCACTATCTCTTGTCTGTCCCCCTACCAATGGCAGTGTCTAGAATAGGCAGAAGTGTGACATCACACATCCACGGGCAGCGCGACTTTGATGTTTTTTTTACCCCCATGTAAATTAGACGCACCAGAAATAGCTATTTTGTCAGCTCCTTTCTATTTAGATTTGATGAATAATTCATCTGAAAAAATGACAGGTGATATTTGAACATGAGCTCATCGCATCTGGACAGATTTCAGAGCTGTGTACTGACAACACACACACAGTACCCCCCCCTCCCCACACACACACACAGCAACCAAACGCACACACAAACATCAACCACACACAATGAACAGGCTAGCCTACATTCTGACCTACATGGGAGAGATATGAAGTGTGTGTGTGTGGGGGGGGGAATTGTGAGGACACTTTTAAGCACCTCTCTGTGTCTGCGGTCTCAGAGGAGGTGGCGAGCCCTTCTTCTCTGACACAATTAACCGAGCCCACTTAGCCAGGCCCATTCAGAGAGCTGGTGTGTGACAGCGGTAATCCGGCCTCCCCAGCCGACGCCCAGCCAAGCAGCCACTCAGGGCTCAGCTGACGGCACGCTCGCTAACTTCATTTACCCGGTTCACGTGCCGGTGAGCCAACTAAGAGCATGGCCTGATGGGTGATCCCCTCTCACAGTTAGGAAGATGACAAGCTGAGCTAGGGTATTAGCATAATAGCATGGACTGGAACCCAGGCTGTCCTGGGCTAGGGTTAGTGCGTCAACAGGCTGGGTTAGGGTTAGTGTGTCTACAGGCTGGGCTAGGGCTAGCGTGTCTACAGACTGGGCTAGGACTCGCTGGACGTAGTCTAACCAGGTTTTAATTAAATAGATACAATGGTGGTTGTAGTGTTCTGTATGGCTATACTATTTCATGCTGGAGAAGGCTGTAACTAGGTTTTGGTTTACGTTGTATATGGATCTAGACTGGGCTGTACTATACCTGGCTGTGTTATGTCTGGCTGTGTTATGTCTGGCTGTGCTATGCCGGGCTGTGCTATGCCGGGCTGTGTTATGTCTGGCTGTGCTATGCCTGGCTGTGCTATGCCGGGCTGTGCTATGCCTGGCTGTGCTATGCCGGGCTGTGTTATGTCTGGCTGTGTTATGCCGGGCTGTGCTATGCCTGGCTGTGCTATGCCGGGCTGTGCTATGCCTGGCTGTGCTATGCCGGGCTGTGCAAGGCACCAGTCTGGTCCGGAGTGGGCCGGGGTAGACTCCCCATCGCAGCTTATCCAGCCGCACCCAGAGGGCCTGTTATTTTGGGAGCATGAGCTTGTTGAGGGGGGGTGCCATGACAACATCAGTGCTGCTTAAGCGGCTTACATTTCCTCAAGCACTCCTAGTGCACCATGGAATCTCTGCCCTCACCCTTGCCCCATCCCCCCACCCCGACCTCTATCGAACCTCCATCCCTGCTCCAATATCACAACCCCTGTGTGATGTCACGGAGGAGCATGTGACCCTGGTGCATACATGTCAAAGGGTCACCAGCAGTTCATCTAGCTGAAAGGGAAAGCCAATCAGGCCTGCAGAGGAGAGGGGCTTGGAGGAGGAGGGATAGAGGGATGAGAGAGAGAGAGAGAGAGAGAGAGTGTGAGAGAGAGAGAGAGAGAGAGAGAGAGAGAGAGAGAGAGAGAGAGAGAGAGAGAGAGAGAGAGAGAGAGAGAGAGAGAGAGGAAGGGAGGGAGGGTGACAGGTAATAGACACTTGGGTCCCAGATGAGTGAAAGCCCCCTTTATCTCTCTCTCCTACACACCGACAGAGGCACTTAGCGTGTGCTCACACAGAAGTGTGTGTGTGAGAGAGAGTCTGTACAAGTGTGTGTTTGTGTGTTTTAGAGAGCAGAGAGTATTCCAGAGATTGGAGTGTACATTGCATTCAGGTGAGATTTTGTGATGTGCACTCTCGTTCTCTCCTGGTGTCTCTCACTTAGGACACCCGATGTGGAGTGTGTTGTGGAGTGTAGGGCAGGAGAGGGTTAACAGCAGGTTGTAATGTCCCCCTGCTCAGCTGCCTGGAGCCATGGCCCTCCCCGGTTATTAACCCCCTGCCCCTCTATTCCCTCCCTCACCCCCTCACCCCCCACCTTCACCCCTGCAGGCCAGCATGTATACGCCAGAGACAACGCCATAAACTCCCTGCTGACATACAGCATTACTACCTCGTTGGCTAAAAGAGTGCCATTAAAATTGACACCGAACACGGAGGGAGGGGGAGTTAAAGAGCACTTTCACGTAAAATAGCACATTATGGCTGACAGTCTCTGAGAGGGATCAGTGTCTCCACAAGTGGAGCCCTCCATTCCCAGTTACAGATGCATATCCATGCGCTGAACAATTCTCTGGCAATGCCAACAAGCACTAGTTAACAATCCCCCGTATCTCTCTCTATAGCGCTGCATGACCGTGAGAAACGCATGACTCCTTTCCTCCTTCCCTCCTTCCCTGCTTCCCTCCCTTCCTCCCCCCCTCCATCTCATACAACCTGACACCCTCTGAGAGGTCCTCTGAGAAGTCCGCCGCGCTGTCTGTGATAAAACCTGCGCAGAAGACTTCAGCGGACCCCATGGGGCTGTCCTACTAATGCCTGCTAACAAAGTGACGGTCAGTAGACCCTCCTGGACGGGCGATGCCTGCTCCCGTCCCCAGGCCCAGCAGGGAGAACGGAACAAGTCATTAGCGGGCGGCAGCGGGCGGAGATCACTTTGCGAAGACAAACAAGATAATTAGCAGCAGTAGCAGCCCTTAAATACGCTCCGCTCAGAATAGTTTAGAAAAGCGGCTTGGAAGCCTCAACAATCCTGTGATTATGCTCAGCATAGATTTTGATTCAATTTTTTCATAAGAGCGCTGAGGGGGAGGGGAGGAGGGGGGGGCAATTATCAGAGCTTAGGTTCACCAAGGAAGGAGAGAGCGGAAACACAGTTGTACGCTACACTGTTCGACTCTGAGGAAGTTAACAAGAGATAGAACCCGGAGCTAGCAGTAACACACTGCTAAATAGTGCTCTACCCACCCTAGTTTAAGGTTATGTTAACATTCTAGCACACACACATACACACATTCAGCAGAAGCTCAGTGGTGATGCAGTGATAATCAGCACCGTCAGTATCCAAGAGGCAGATTTGTCTACACAAACACACACGCACACACAGTTTAAAACAGGAGCAAACAGTGAAAAGCGCCCCTGCTCCCTGTAAACCTGTTCTCACACTCCCAACGTTTGATCTGCTTCCAAGTCTACTAAAAAAGACAGCCAACAGAGAGGGAGGGAGAGAGAGACAGAGAAAGAGAGGGGGGGAGAGAGAGGGGGGGGGTAGAGAGAGAGAGAGAGACAGAGAGAGAGACAGAGAGAGAGACAGAGAGAGAGAGAGAGAGAGAGAGAGAGAGAGAGAGAGAGAGAGAGAGAGAGAGAGAGAGAGAGACAAAAGGATGGGTGCTGCATTCCGTCACACACATTCCCCTTTTTATCACTCAAACACACACACACACACACACACTCCAGTAGGGCCCGAGGTGTAATTCACTGTGGTGTGCACAGTACTGGGGCAGCAGTCATCAATCCCACCACAGGCTTGGAATATAACCTTTTCTCCTCATTCCTCTCCGTCTAAATAAATCATGAGTCTCCAGTCTCCGCATAAGCGATTCCTTATTGCCTCTACATTTACATGTCACACAAACGCCAGTGTTCATGACGCAATCCTCTCTCTCGATCCCTGTCACTTCTCTCCCCTCTCTCTCTCCCCTCTCTCTCTCTCTCTCTCTCTCTTTCTCTCATTCATACACAAAGACACAGGGTGGAGTGTTTAGGGGTTGGTGATGGTTTCCCTCATGGAGCGCTGTGGGAGAGGTAGATGCAGGTTTTTCCAGAGAAATTTTCCAGGATTCTAATGCAGGTCAGGTCATTCCCAGCAGCAGGGTTTGCATTAACGCAGAGTAGGTACCAGGCTAGCCTACAGGGCTAAACAAACCCATATTCTGTAACCGTGTGTGTGTGTATCTTTTCCCAAAGCCAAGGCAGGTTGGAGAGGCAGAGCCACTGGGAGGAGAACACATAGGAGCTGAGCGGCCATCTGTCCCTCTGAGCTCTGCAGCATACAGCATGGCACACACACACACACACACACACACACACACACACACACACACACGCACGCACACACACACACACGCACGCACACACACACACGTTTCATGCCCAAATCTGCACCATTCCAACACACACTTCCTTGCTTCCGTTGCACTCCCACTGGCCTTTGTCCTCCCATCCTGCACCAGGACCACAGAGCAGCGGCCATGTTTGGAGCTCCACAGTAAAACCCTGACAGTCGATAACCATGAAGGGCTCTAAAGCTTTACAGCAAAGGGGGGTCACTTTCCTTTGTGTGAGGCATGGAAACCATTTTGTGGCAGAATGAGCGCTGCACGACGCTATGATGGCAAGTGGCGGGTGAGAAGCGCGTGTGTGTGTGTGTGTGTGACAAACCTGGAGGTGTGCTCCATGGGTGGTCTTGATTGTCACCCACCCTTGGGGGGCGGCTCACAGTCATTATCTAGCACACACAGTACACTCACACACACACAGTACACACACACACACACAGTACACTCACACACAGTACACTCACACACACACAGTACACTCACACACATACACACACACACACACTCACACTCACACGTTATCAGCGCCCCCAGACCCCTATTAGCTGAACAGATGAAAGCACAGCTACCTCATAATGGTCCTTATTTGCTGTTTCTCCCCTAAACGGGGTTGGCTTTTCGCTTGGTTGAAAAGACAAAAAAACATTTCAAGACCAGTTCAAAGGCACAATGGCGGCTGAAAGAGCAAACCAGTACACACACATATCACACCCAAACACACTTGTTTGTTTCTGAGGGTTTTCTTCTCTCAGAAGTCTGGCACAGCGCAAGCTTTAGGTGCGATGGCTGACTGGGCTATACAGAGCAGGTGTGAAAGCAGAGTTATATTTTGGAACTCATGGCGCTAAAGATGCTGTCTCTTCATCACAAGAACAGTGCTCACCTCGGGCTGAGTCTCTCACAGCCTCATCACCGGCGTACTCATCTCCAGCCATGACACATACCACAATCACACAACGGGGACGACCTGAATGAATCATGATGACGTCATGTAAGGACATGGCATACTGATAAAAAAAATGACTAAATGTAAATGTAAAAAGGCTTCAAAATGGCATCAAACAGCCTTTGGAGGAGGACAAGATGGAGGGGCGTGCTGACGTGAAGGTACGGAGAGCTCCGGGGGTGGAGAGAAGAGGCAATGTGAGGGTTGAAATGTCTCCAGTGCCCTTGAGGACCCTGTGAGGCCTGTGTGCCTACCCAGGCACGGTCTGTCAGGGTCTCACTGCCCTAAGATTCCTACCGGCCCACAGCAAACCCTCCTGCAGGCCCCAAGGCTGCTCTTGTTTACAGGCAAATACTATAGACTAGCGAATAAACATTGACAGTACGAAACTACCTACAGAGAGATCAGTACTCCTCTTCTCTCTTAGGTAAATGTACTCTGATGCGGGTCATATACAGGAAGAAAACAGAATTGAAAGAGAGAGAGACTGTGTGTGTGTGTGTGTGTGTGGAGAGAGGGGGCAGAAGACAGAGCTGCAGCACACAGCTAACACTCTATCATGTGGCTGCTCTCAGGGCACCACGTCGTCTTGTGAAGACTGGCTGGCTCCAACACTGCTGAGCCTCTCTATCACACTCACACACACACACACACACATTCTACATACCGGTGGTACAAAAGCACACACATAAAAATTCTTCGAACCTCAAACAGTCGTAAACCCCCAATTAAATCTGCTTGTGCATATTGGAACCCTGTTGTAATCCCCTACACCAAACTTGGGACTGTTAGTGTCACACACCAGATGCCTGCAATTCTGGTCGACAGTGAGACACAGTGGGACACAGACTGCCATGCTAATCCTGCTAGGATGCTGGCATGCAGGAGAGCACACACACACCTCTGAGTGAAGATGAGAATCATGAAAGATGTGGAAGGTAGCATGGTTGGAGGTCACTGTGCCCTCCAGCGCACGCAGTGAAGGAATGGAGATCGCTGAGATAGGTGTTTCTTCCTCTGAATAATACAACACACCGTGAACACACACACACACAAACGTGCAGTCTGCAGTGCGTTAGGAGTTATGGGTCACCTCCTGAGGAGAGGGAACAATGGGGCAGGTTGGAGGATTGGGTCAGCGGAGGACCAGTAGCTTTCACCATCAGTTCATCCAACCACCCCCCCACCCCCCCATCTCGAGACTCCACCCACCTCAGGTGCAACACCACCTTATCATGAAAGATTTGCCATGATATCAATCTGAAGGGTGATACAGTGAAATAGTGTTTAGTCAGAGGTACTGTCCTAATTGAACACGGTAACCTTTGAAGCAGTGCTGGGGTGTTTTGTCCTTAATGCATGTAACCTTTTCAGCTCGCCCACAGCCCTGCTCATCTCTTTTATGACAGTCAGTTCTACTGACAGGGATTACTGTTACATCACGACTGATCTCTTCTGCGAGCTAGGTTTCTCTCTCGCTCCCTTTACGGCTCTCTCTGTCTGGGTCTGTAGGGATGTCGGACTCTCTTTTTCTCCTTTGGCCTCTGTCTCTCTTTCTCGCTTCCTTCACTGGCTTATCCGCCACGTTCAGAGTGATCTTTCACCGTGGTAAAACCTCCAATGACATGACTAAATAGGAGGGGGATGTGTGGACACATGGTCCCTACTTCTCCCCCTCTCATTCTCTCACCCCAGTGTTATCTCTCTTTCCCACTTCCTCATTCTTCCGAGACGTATTTCATACTGCATTTTAGTCTCTCACCCCTACCTGCACACACCAGACAAGCTGTAGTCTAATTCAATTCCTTCTCACACAACCATTTCACACAGCCCAGCCTCAGATCCTGTTGGTCTCAGACCCAGCATCCCCCCTCACACGATCCAATCCGCTCTCACATCACCCCTGGTGGAACACTCCACACACCGACCCCCACACACGCTTCCTCTCGCGCACATGCACACACTTCAAACATTTCTCTCTACACACACACACAATCTCCCTCACAAACACAGATATATACACACACACACACTCAAATCCCCTCACACACCAATCTACTACCCCCTAGGAGCCAGGGGACTGCTCAACAGCTGCTTTCTTCCGATCCTGAGACTCTACCTCTTCTACAGCCCCTCAGTGTAATCACTAATCCAATCCCCCTCTCTCGATAGGGGCCCATCTCTTGGGGCACACGCACACTGTTTGTGCTGTTTGTGTGCGGGTTTGTACTTGTTTTGAGTGTATGTGTGCGTGTTTGTTTGTGTAATTGTTCAGAGTGTATGTGTGTGTGTGTAAGGGTGTGGTATGTGTGTCTGCATGTGCATTAGGTGTGTGTGTCTAACCCACGGCCCCCGCAGTGTGAGGATCTGTGAGGAGGGAACCTCGGAGGCCCTCGCTGACTGAGGGCTCCTGCGCTCACTGGGGCTTTGTTGCCGTGGCTGCGTCTCATTATGTAAATGATGTCTCTCTCCTGAGAGAGAGCGAGTGAACGAGGCAGGCACAGCCGTAATGCTTGCCACTCCAGACTGTGTAAAATCGGCTTCAGGGACCAGCGAAGGATCGCTGCTATATTTAGAAATCATCCTCACAATGTCTTGTTTTTTTTTCTTCACCAAAACAGAAGGGCTTGGTGCCGTGTAATACTCTGTGGCGTGCTGCACATTCACACCACCATGCACACACGCAGTCTTAATCAGGCAGCTGATAACCATCAGTTGAGCTGAGTGATATGGCCTTTATCACTTCATTTAACCCATTAAGCATCTATGTAAATGTTTCACTTTGTATGCAGTCCCCATCCTCGCTCTTCACCCCAGCTAAACGAATAGGTCCTTATGAGTAATGGAACTTATGACAGACTGAATCATGTTTCATACTCAAGCCCCAGTTGGGTCAATACTTGGCAAAGAAATGCTTTGAATATGGAACTGTCACTCGGAGTAACCTATCAAGAGACGGCCCACAGTTATCTGACCTGACTTTTATCATAATTCTTCTTAAGAGGTGTCTGTGGAATAGGACAATTATCCCCTCCTCTTTAGATCCCTCTCCCTCTATCGCTTCCTTTCACAGACACTCAGCCGCTCACACTCACACACACACAGAAAAAGTATGTGTTTCATGTAGCCATGACTAACATAGTGATCAGCTGGTTTGTAACAACTACTGTCATCTGGTCACTACCGCCCCCCCCCACTCCCCACCCATCCCCTTCTCCGCCAACTGTCCCTCCACACATGAACGCCATGACCCCTGACCCCACCCGCCTGTCAGTCACCTGTGAGCTGCAGTAGGACTCAGCTCAGCAGTGCCACGCCTCAAGGGAGTGGCCATTTCTGAATTAATGAAACTGCTATTTGGAGAGTGACCCACAGATCAATGAGGTCAATAGCATTAACCTCAGAAAGGCTTGTGGTGCAGGTGGGGCGTGATGGGGTGGGCGGTGGGACACTGTAATTAATGGCCCTAAAACTGCTTACTCCCGTCCCCGGTCCCCTCCACCAGCATGACCTGAGAGGATTGCTAACCAAGGCATGGTTCGGTGTCTCTCTCTCTCTCTCTTTCTCTCTCTCTCTCTCTCTCTCTCTCTGCCTCTCTCTGCCTCTCTCTGCCTGCCTCTCTCTCCCTGCCTCTCTCCCTGCCTCTCTCTCTTTCTCCGTCCCAACCACCAATCAAGCTAAACTACACGGTCAGCTGTCATGGAAAGGCTAATTTGCCTTGTCTATAGAAGGTGTTTGAAGCCATGCCAAGTGCTAATGGTATATATCTTGGTTGTCTTTTACTCGATGCGAGTGCTGGCACGATGCATTGGCTGATGGGAGCTGATTTGAAGTGCCGCTTTTAATGCGCTGGTTAAATGAGGCTGGAGAAGGAAGGGAGGACCATAATCCTGTTAAAACATCAGCAGCCTCCGTACACGCCAAGGAGATGGCTGCCTCACACTCTAACGCACAGTTGAGTGATCAGGAGCCCTGGGCTGCTACTGGAGCACGTTGCAAATGCCAACATTAAGGCTAATCTCTGCTTCAGTCTCAGGCTGCGGGCAAGCAGGCTGGCGCCAAAACTCAGGCTAACACTCAAGCCAACACTGATCTCAGGTGTCAGAACGCAGGCTCACCGGGCTCACCTTCAGGACTAACCAGGTCCTCCGTGTGACAGCCCCTCGCATCCCACTGTGCTGCAGCCTCAAGTCTCCGTTCATTACCACTGGTCCGGCCTTATCGCCTCCCTTTCTTACCTCCCCTTAATCCCCTTTAAAATTTTCACCAACTTTAATTAGTTTGTGTCTGGACAAACTATTAATCCCTGACACAGTTTAAAATAGAGCCTTTTTACAGTAAGTGACTTCTGGACCTTGACATGACGTGGACAAATGTACCATCACTGATGACATTTTGACAAGAATCAAATACGTCTTCTCCCGTCTCTACGCTGCGTAGTCAGGATGTTATTTTATGCTCCACTAGCTTGAGTATCCAGTTGTTTTCTATTATAACCTGAGGCTGATGGGCAATCGCTGACCTTGTCATTTCTGCTTCTGTGACCTCACCCTAAACAGCTGATCTCTACCCATGCTGGGCAGTGCTCCACTCCCTAATTCAACAGAACATGTCGGAACACCAAACATTACAAACATACAACGGGTAGTATGGATCACAAGTCACAGCAGCCTACAGTAAATCCTCATGGGTACATTTGCGCATAACGCTCTCTTTTCTCCCCACCAAGGCGTGGAGGGCACGCTCAATGTTAAGAGCATGCTCTGGTTCTGATCTAGCAGGAGCATCCCCCCCCCCTCCTTCTGTCTGTCAATATCTCTGATGACATCACCAGAGACACCATCATCCCCAGGGGACACACACGTCACATTGTCTCAGGGGGGCTGCACTTCACAGACTCTGCGATGACGTCCGGGATGGTGGGCGTGCTATTGTTAGGGGTTACCACCGAACAGAGTTGAACCGGGTTCCGCCAAAGGCTGTGTTGGACAGCTGAGCTGCTGCAAGCCTCCTGGCTGCAGCTCCGAGAGCCTGATCCTTCATGTTCCCCTGGACTATTAGCATTGAGATTAGGGGGATTGAGGCACACCTGGCGGAGGTATTACTGAGGGAACTGTTCATTCTCCCATTTCCATCAGCCTCGTCTTTTGTGGAGAGCAAAGTACCCTCGTTCGACGACATCTCGTCACAGCCCTTCTCTCACAGCGGCACTGTAAGCACACTTCTCGGCTAAAGTGATCTCTGTCCATCTTTCCAGATGATAGGCCTGTTGGGAACAGTGTCATGGCCTCCAGACCCTCTTGCAGAAAGGACTGGAAATCGTGTTAGACAGCCCATAGCTGTTGTAACCATCAGGTTCAGTATATTGTACTGACACCAGCCAAAGGCACTGGCGCAGAGAAGTACCTACTCAGAAATATTCTGTCTCTGTATCCAGAGGTCGTTGTCATCATGGCTGTTTGATACACATAACCACAATTATATGAGGATTATATTTGGAGATGGGAATAAACTAGCGTGGAGCGCATTTCTGAAAGTAAAACAATTCCATCCCCGCTGTAATCCAAAATCCTGAATTATTGTTTAATCCCACACCTCAATGGGAGAGGATCTATGATGAAAGCTATTACTGAGATGAGAAAACTCAGGTGGACTGATAACTCAGATCATTAACTTGGACTCCTGGAGTCCACAGAAACAGACCAGCAAGCAACACAGATGCAATCCGAACTGATCATCACTGAGGTACTTCCTCAAGCTGCCTCTGGTGCAAAATCACCCAGTATAAGAAGTTACGTTTTTAATCCATACTGTATATCGTTTTGTCACTCTTGGTTACATTATTTAATGAGGATTACATCTGTCCAGTTCCAGTGAATGAGAGGAGAGGAGATGATACGAGAGGGATAAGAAATAGAGTAGACACACTGTAAGACAGTGCAACACAGAAAATGCCAGTACCACACAGTCGAGTCTAGAGGGTTACGTGACCTTGTGCGATTAGTTCTGTAGTCCAGCAAATGACAGGCAGAATCCTGTGGGCTCCCATAGGACGGTCTTACAAAGCCAGTCACCTCTGGGAGCTGGGGCGGATTACCAGCAACCTGACTGACTAGCATCCCAACACCCAGGAGTTTAGAGATTTTACGGCCAGAGGAATGAGTGAGCTGCACCAGAACATTCCGCAGCTCTCTGGGGTCAGAGTGGATGTGAGGACATGGAGGCCTTGTGAGAAACAAACTCCCTTCAATAAACAAAAGATACATTTGATTAAACAAACCAACATTAAGAAAACATCCAAATTATAAAAGACTCTCATACTGTACAGTCCATAATATAATATTTAGAATTCCCTTCCTTGGCTTCTGAAAGAAAACAATTGACTAATATCATGTGAAACCACAAACGAGTCCACAGCTCACCCTGAGGGGGCCGTTTGGGTGATGTCACACTGTTGAGTAGAGCTCTCCACAGAGTGGAAGAGGACAGGGCAGGACACAGAAAAAGGGAGGGAGGGGAGTAGGAAAAATGGGGGAGAGAGTCAGAGTTTGAGCGAGAGAGAAAGAGACAGACGGACAGACGGAGGGGTAAGGCAGGGAGAGAATGAGAGAACAGGGAAAAAGGTGGGATGAAATGAGAGAGAGAGGGACAGAGAGAGGGTGGAGGGAAGGTGGGTGGGTGGAAGGGAAAGAGTGTGAGAGAGAAAGAAAGAGAGAGCCTGATAAAAAAGGGGTCGGCAGGCCAAATCGTCCCCATCATTAAGAACGCACCAATCACATCTCGACCCGTCCGTCCGTCACCAAAACGGGGCTGAGAGCGGAGCAGAGGAGACAGCCTCCCCAACGTTCCCCAACATTTGGGCGGATCAGCGGCCGCATGGCGATGCGGAGTGGCAGGTCTCTAATGAGTGGCCTGGGCGAGGACGAGCCAGGCTCCTCCAGGCAGAGCAGCTTGATCTGCGTCAGCAGCACCGAAGAAAACTGACAGGACACGGCACCAGCGGCACGCCATCGCACACGCGTGGTTAACTAGTTAGGAGGCACATGAGTGTGAGACTTATTTTGGCCTCCAAGGGTGATAATGGAAAATTAGGTCTGTGCGTCATGTGGCTCAGAAAAAAGAAAGCACTTTTGCCTTGAACACCTCTCGCTAATGGTCCGCAATTTACCCATTAGACTTTCCTTCCCCAATTGCAGGGCCGTCGAGGATAGACGTACAAAATATAAGACCAAGTCTAGACCATTCCCACAGAACAGCATATGCTTTGTTACAGGGTGATTTCTAACTACTGGGTGACAAGCTAGCCTTGCTCCATCACTCTGCCTCCAGCAGTAGTGTTAATAACAAACCTGGCAGGCCAGCGAGAGGAGCAGACTGTGGAAACACTTAAACAGTGTTTTAATATCCCTATTGTGTTTGCTGCTACCAGCCCCCATCCTATTAGACGGAGCCAGACACTACATCAAAAGATTCTAATGATACTGTTGGGCCTCCGCCTCTTCTGACTCGCTGCTTGTGAGAATAGAGCAGGTGTCTGATCAGTGAGGAGAGGATTGTCATCTTTGTGATTAATGAAGGGACTCCAGATTCCTCTTTGGAAATCTATTGATTCTGCTGTGGCTGGCCTTTGGCTCAATCAATCCCACTGCAAATATGTACGACTTGTGTCCCTGCTCTGCTCTGGTCGGGGCTCTGTATATTAGTCCACTGAAACAGTCCTGAATGAAGAGAGAGGGGGTCTGCTCTTCATAGTCCAGTCCCCTGGGAGGAGCCAATGTCTTGTCTATTGTCTTATGTTATTGTACCGTTAAAGTAAATAAAGCAAGAATGAGTGACCACAGGACTGGGGTTATTAAGAAGTCGCTATACACCCTCTGTCAAATCTGAGCTTCATTGTCACATGACAAGATGGATATGCAGACTAGATTCTGCCTTCATGTAACCACGTTTTTGTCCCGTTTGAGGTGTGTGCAAAGAAGGGGGAGGGGGCAGGCTGTGTCACAGTGGCTTGACGCGACACTCTGTCCGGAGGACTCTGCTTCACAGCAACACCAGGAAGCGAACACAAACTGAGGAACATGAGTTGATATTGGAGGTTTTCTCTTTCTCTCTCGGTATGCTCCTACTAGCACAGGATGTTATCCTATCATATGAAGCAGTGAAGCATGGCCTTTCACTGAGTGAGCCAGAGGATGGGGGATAGATGGGTTTGCTTCTTATCCCTCTATTCTATTAAAGTAATGTTCCTCACCGACTCTACTTCTCGCTCTGGAGAGAAGGACCATCACACCATGCGTTGGTCCAAACACAATACAAGATGAGGGAGACAACAAGTTTTGTCCGATTCTGAAAGAAAGTCTATAACAGTTCCATAGTCTGCACTATTCTTATTCTCCACTTGCACAATCCAATGTCCTTCTGAAAAAGAGATGTTGAGCTGAACTGGGGGAAGAGATTACAAAGATGTAGAGATTGACACATCACTGAAAACAGAATAAAGAGGATGCCGAATAACGGACTCACGCTTCCCCTGTTTTCCCTTGAGACACACTGTGTATTTACATTTCAACATTCACCAATGACAACCAAACATGAATGATACCGACATATCTCAATAACTGAATGAAAGCATGCACTTCTGTCACTGAAAATCAAGTGGATCAGGCAGAAAACATACAGAAGGCAATTGTTCATCTAACCGACCACAGAGATTAGCCTCTTTAAGAAATTGCAGGGCACAAAAATGGTCCAAAATGAAAGTGTTGGTGCCTGCTGTAGCCTAGATCCATGTTCACCTAAGTATACGAAAAAAAGTAACAATCAAAACCATCACGATGAACCTTTCAAATGCTTTGGGTGACAGCAAGTATACCCATTATTTCCCTTCTGAATTAAGAAACATTTAAATCTATTCAGGTTTTACTTACATTTGGACTATTTGCCAGTCCAGTATAACATAATATGTGTAGTCTACATCCTTCACGGTCATACTGTGACCAACTATGCACGTCTAACATTTCAACTCTCAAGCGCTAGGAAGATACCCTTTTCAAAAGGGACATGGATAGGAACTAATCAGCCTTGAGTCAATTGGCTGATGGCCTATGCGTTAACAAGTTCAGATGGTGACTTGAAATCAAATAGGCATTATCAGTCACCGGTCAGAAGTTACTTCATTACAAAAATTAGGTACGGAAATTATTATATAATTGGCATTTTTGCTGTCGAGTTCTGCATCCTGTCTTGATGGTTTTCTTTGCAAGTGATTAAATTGATGTAATGCAATCATCAAAAATATCTGATCAAACCAGTAGCCTAATGTATATATATACAATACGTCAGCACACAAACTGTCATGCAAAACCTCGGTGTAGAGACCACATCGATTAAATCTCGCTGATGTTTCTCTAGCAATCCTATCAACCCTTTGTCTCCATGGCAATGGACAGCCAGTTTACATCCCGAAACAAAGCGCGGGTTGTTGAGACGTGCTGTGACATCGTGTCTGGCCATTAACGCAAAAGATAGCAAGACACATCGTGGACACGCGTCATACCCATGCGTACAATACTGTAATTGTATCAAAACGTGCTTTTGAGAGTCGAGCAAATGTGGGCAAGGTGCAAGCATGAAACACGGAGGGATATTTCAACAGGATGCCAGTGACATTGTTGTTCCACTGTCATCATGTTAAAGCGACAGTGCGACCATTCTCTAATTCCATTGAGGATATTTGCTTTAGAATAGTCTAATAAATTCACTGTTATCTGGACACATAGTGTCTTATGCGATAGCCTACACTACTGTCTGACCAAGACAGATTGTCAAAACAGAAAATATAACAATTATAGGCAGCATGCACATCATAACCTTTGCCCACCATGCTGTTTGACTCTCAACGAGACCAGCAACCCTGTTCTGGGAGAATGACGCGCCATGCAGTGGGCAAGCTACTATTGTTTCCAGAAATCTCAAAGCGTGAGCAAAGGCTGTGCTGGAGATGAATGGACGCACGGTCGCTTTACACCAGCTATTTAGGAATAGAATATGTGCGTTAGGGACTTTGTTCTTACCCTTGGAAGCATCCTTTTCTTCTTTAGGCTTCGCCACTTTTCCGCTCATAGATCCCAGTTTGGATGTGTAATTCCCGATTTAGACAAGAATCGAAATCCCTGTAGTATCTTACAGCCCGTTTCTTCAATGAAATCTTGAACAAATGTAGCAGATGCTGAGATAAGGGTTCTGTAAAAAATAAAGAAAAATGCAAATAGTCTTGTAATTAATATGATTAAAAGGTTAAACAAGTTGTGCAAAAAAAGAAAGAAGGAGAACACTGGAAGCAATAATGTCGAACTTGTATTCGATTGCAAAAGCTATCAATGGATGTATCCAGTTATTGATACATTCTACTCACACACGCAACACGACCGCTGAGTTCACAAACGCGCAAATGGGTTTCAAGTCTGGAAAAACACAAATAAATGTTTCCCGAGCATGTATCCGTCAATATTTTATATCTGTCTTTAAATGGCCTTACCTTATCTCCTCCACGTTTTCTGCTACATCAATGCACATTGATAAAGAAATGCCCTTTCACCATGAATTCCGCTATGTTGCATACAAATACACGACCCTCTCAGCTGTGACAAAGGAATGAAGCAAAAAGCAAAGAAAATTAGCGCAGGGCTTCCAGCGGGTGTCAGTCGACGTCAGAGAAATGGAAAGGGGATCAAATTAAGATCACCTCAAAGAAACTAAACTCTGCGCACACGGGATATATCCCCAAATGCCATCCACGAGCCTACAACCTACGCGACCAGGTTTTATTGTGAAGCTTTATCTATTCCTTTCTAGCATCAGATGTAGGCTTACGCGAAATAAAGGCGAATCAACAGGATCTACAAAGTGAAAACGGTCCTGGAGAATATATGACAAATGTAGGTATGCAAACAAACTGGATTTATCTCAAAGTTAATAACAGCAATGCATTTACGACACGTATTTCATTATGTTGCCGACATGTCCGCTTTCATCCACCATTGTAAAACGTAGCATACATGTTGGACTGGGAGCGCTATGACAGATGAATCAAAGAATCATGGACAGCGCCGTGGAGCAGATTGCGCAGTAATAGCTAGAAAAATGACTTAAATCAATCAATTTCGTATTTTTTCTTCTTCTTTTGCTGGGTTACATTGTGTTACTTTGAGTAGCTTGTCTGTTTCTCTTCATACATGTATGTAAGGTGTAACAAACATCTTCTGCCAGTAGCAGCAAAGTTAATGGTGATGAAAAAGCAAACATTGGAATTAATCAGCATAGACCAATGTGCTTTACAAATGTATCACCATATGGTGTGGGAAGTGTACACGTCAGCACACACCTAGGCTACTTCACGACAATTCAGCTCAGTGACAGACGAAACACTTTATAGTCATAAAACAAAAGTAGGCTGGCTTTTACGCATCCTTTTAGCTATATTTCCAACACATATTTGGCAGATGTCGTTCGTAATTTTGAAGAAGTTAAGCAACTAGATAAGGTAAAATGAAAAAGCAAATAAGCAGTCATGCACGTTTAGGAATTGGGCTGGACAAAATCGAATCCATCCTGGAAGCGCGCTCACCTGGGTGCAAGACTGAAGGCAAAAGACAGCTGATTCGAAACGTGTAGTATCCTACATTTGCACTGCAGCCAACAAATTAATTAATCCAAAGTTTCAAATGTTCATTGTATGCAATTATTCAAAAGTGATATGTTCGTGCACGGTTCCATGGGGAAAGGTAGGCTATGTTAAGTCTGTCTCTGGTGTTGTTTCAATCCCCCAAAGTCTTGAATGACAGATGCGCAGTGGAAGGCATACTGTGCCACTTTCAATGGGTCGATACAAGTTGATCTAACACCGTAAAGGACACTACAAGCATGATTCGAAGAGGACGTGTAGTTTAATGCGCCACATTCAAAATCAACAGTTTACTTCTTAGTGCCTTGAATATTTAAACAGCCTTTAACAGTTGTCATAAGCAACACATTAACTAAGTATAGATAATAACAGTACACCAGGCAAGCTAATATATTTAGTTGTCTATAAACCCACAATGTATTATCTCTACAGTGCATTTAATTGATCTGTAAACGGACATCAAGGTCTGATCTTTAGCCATACTATCGTCCAGTTGGACAATTCACATCGCTATCCCTACCGAATCCATGCTGTACCTCATCAGAATGGACACCAATGTTTTAGTTGGAAGACGTTGTAGTAAAGAAATATTAGATTTATGTCTTGTCAATGTGCTAAATGTGTTATAAAATAACATCAATCTTACCATGTGTTGATAGTGAATGATGGCCTTGGCGAGGGAAGACGAGAAAATGAAAATAGAAACGGTAAAGGTCAGTGTCTATCCCTCATTTAACACATGCGAAATGTGCATAACTTCATGACGGCAGGATCAATTTAGAAGGTAATTAACACCGCTGTAGGGGCAAAATCACAAATAGTTTGGTAAGCTATACTGTTTAATATATCTTCTCCTGTCTTCCTCTGAATTTGTGTCACGAAATTAAGCAACTCCAACAGTCCTATATCACCCCTGCCAGCGTTGTGTCTCATCACCTGGCTCTTGCAGGTCTGTTCTTCCGAGACTGGGGGAAAAAACCCGTAGTGGTAGAGTGTTACAAGATCTATTTGGTTACTATTTTAGGAGAAACAGGACTCCTGTCAAAACTTTGGTTGCATGTTCACGTCGTATACCCGTGGGACAGTTCAGGAAACACTGCCAGTACTGATTCCTCAACCAATGTCGTCAGCCGTCCCCTTTAGGAGACCTCCTTAATTGACATTAACAGATTCGTTCAGTTCTTCATAATCTGTGTAATGACTAAAGGGACGAATTACAATCTGGTGAAGACAAAATACATTTAAATATAAATCCATCAAAAGGCAAACCATCAAATCAGATAGGCTACATGTGTTAAATGAAACTTACAGTAGACAAAAAATACACATTTCACTTCTAAATCTATCTGAACTAAAATAAGTCAGAATTCGATTTTTCATTTGACAATTTGAACATGACTTTTGACCCCTGGAGGGCCATAAATGCTGGTGGAACCCCCTGTGATATATGTCCTTCAACATAGTGACATTTCAATTTTAGGGCAGCTTTTTTTTTTTTACAAAAAATTGCCAATTTGGAAAAGGAAGCTGGAAAATGGACAAATGATTGAGATGAGAATAGAGACAGAAATATGGGGTTCTTTGATAAAAGTTAGTTACACTGTATTGCTGTTGCTGTCACCCATTAAAAAAGATTACATCTCTGTGGTAAGAGAAGAGGGAGCTGACCTCAAATTTGTGTTTCTGGAAAATGGATTTATCTGCCTGTGAGCCAAGTTATCAGGACCAGGGCAGGCCTTCAGAGATGTAGATGGAGTCTGGGGATCAATCGAGAGCTGACCACAGTCACTAGCTGAATAGCTGCGGAATACCATTGTGTATAATACATCGACATGTCATGAGTACAACATCAATCTTTTTTGCAGGTGCAATCTTGCCAGACATTGGAACAACAGGATCTCAAATACAAATTTGCAGGTATCACAATAAGTAATGAACTGCTGAGTGTTGCTTTTGGTGTCAAGCAAAAGAAAAAGCTAGTCGAGGTGAAGCTTGAAGATTGTCTCAGGTTAGTAACTCTGGATCTAAGAAATACCCCAATACAGAGCACACAAGCACTGGACCCCTGGCACAAATCTGACCTTTGACCTCCACCTCAACTCTGTCCCTGTCTCTCATTAATTTGTTTATTAACAGTTTATTAAAGTTTGTTAAAAGATAAATAAAGAACCAGTTGGCAGGAATCGTCACATTCTAAGCAAGGATCTTACAATCCCTCCAGTCGGTTGAGAGTGGTTCTGGTGTGAATTCTCCATCTCTTTTTCAAGTCCAAACAGAAGTCTTCACACCATTTCCACTCCGAGGACCGTCAGAAATCCGGCAGGCGGGGCCCAAGCATGGAGGGGGCGCCAGGCTGTGCCTGGATGAAGAGCTGACATGTTCAACATCCACAGAGGGACTGACGAGGTGTGGAGGATGGTGATGATGAGGGTGATGAGGGTGATGATGATGATGTGAAATGCAGACAAGCACTCAGTTCATGTTGGCCCATTAAGGGGCCTCAAATAGAGGTGAAAAAAGTGAGCATTAGTTAAAACAAACTTTACAGTAATTATATATGTAATGAACGTTATGTTTCTTATCAACTGTACAATGTGACTCACCTTGAAATTGTCATGGTCAGACATCATGACTTTGAAAGTATGATGACTTCTTGATGACGCACAGTTCTAACATTCCCAAACTGCTGCCTTTACGTCCAGTCAGTGTGCAGAGGTGACATGGTCTGCTGACTCATAATGCTGTGTGTGTGTGTGTTTGTGTAAATGTCACTGGGTGGTGTTCCCACTGTGTGCCCAGCCTGCTTTGCTAGCTGCAAGCCCTCCTGACCTTTCCAGTGAAGACACGCCCCCTCTGCCTGCACCCAGCCCCCTGCCCCATCAACTCACTATTACACTCTGTTCTCACTGATGTCATAGCACAGGCCTCTGTCCGGCAGAGACATAGAATGGTCCTCCAATTGAACCACACTCAAATATGACATGATACTTTTCCATTGAGTTGGCCAGGTTGAAACATCAAGGGGAACCAAACCATGTTAATCCTATTCCAAATGTCCGATGCCTGACTCAAGATTGCAAACATAAACAGCCACACGCACACACACAACACATTGTGTATATCTTGTCCGACACAAGGACCTTATGTTTACAGCAGATTTAGCGGGCAGGATGAGCCCAGATAACATGGCATTATTAGATTGGTCAGTCTTTTTGAAGGGCGCGTGTGTGTTTGCGCGCATGTGTCCTTGGAAGACCGTCCTTGCTGCGAGGATAGACAGATGGTGTACCAGGAAGTGACAATTACCCAAGCAGCTTCAGCCTGACCCAGAACCACATGGCCTCCAATCCTCTGATGATGATCATCACATCCCACCACCACACGCCAGTTCTAGAAATCCTCTCATAGAAGCTCTGTTCTGGATAGGCAGGGTTCTCACCTGTTGTCATGTGATTTCATTATTGGTTCCTAGTCTGAGAACCTTCCCCCAGTCTATGGAGCAGCATGCAGGTCCTACAGGCTCTGCTCAATCAGTGCCCACTTCACCACAATGATTCATTCCAAATCAATTTCCCAGCTAACACAACAAACCTCATCGGCACAAGGAGCAGAGTTACAAATCAACTGGATAGAACCACACGGAGCACGGGCCCTGGGGTTGGGGCGTGGTTTGCAAATCTGGGGATTGCAAAATCACACAGGTGATGTGTGGTGAAGACAGTATTGAAACGACTAGAGATCAGCCTCAAGATGATTTTCTGCGACAGGGATGGAGGGATGAAAGGAGAAATGGAGAGAGAGAAAGAAGGAAGGGAAGGGATGGAGGGAACAGTGTTTTATGCTGTGTGTTGCGCCATATGGGGCTTTAGTCACATGCCTTTGTTTGCAGATGTTTGCTTGAGCTGTGTTCTGGAAGATGCTGATAAGGGAATCCCTCTGGTTCCATTGCGGCGGTGGTGATGACAGCAGCATATGCTGGTCTAGGGTGGGTACTGTACAGGCCCCTGAATGGGGACTGTATACTAGCTGGGTGGGATTTCATCCTCCGAAACGATATTCTGGGGTAAGGTAGGCCACACTAACTACTGCAGCTATTGTATTGGTTAAAGACGTTTCTCCATCTCCAGGTCCTGGTAAAAATGGTTGACAACCATTTATTCTCTTTACAAGAGAATATAAATGAAACAAGTGTTTTTCTAACCTGGCTGTCTCCCTCCACCTTCATGTTTGTCTCTGACCTCAGGGTCAATGTAGCTTCTCGTGGGGTGAAGCTACATTAACCCTGAGGTCATGGCCCTGACCCATGTCAATAAGCCGTTCACACCTGCAGGGGCAAAGGTTATAGGTCATGACTTCACTTTGTATTTCGGTTGCATCATATCACACCCTAAATCATTGACTCAACGAAACTCCAGATTGCTTCTTCATGTCCACTCAGTCACTGACTTACTGTTTGGCATCAGGATTGGTGATTTATCGTTGTTTGTTGTGCCAAAATCACAGTGGTTGACAGATTCCCATTTACCCCTGGTGATGAAGACTTGGCCTGGTCATCCCCTGGTTGTAGTTAAGGCTGTCCCAGTAATGCTTTAAAAGGCCTGCAGGCTTATTCTGACCTCTGTTCTTCTCCCAGTCAGACCCATCCAATCAATGTGACCTTAGGCACAATCAAACACAGAGCAGAGGGGTGGATGAATTGGGTTTATCAGGGTATGTCAGTTCTGCACAACATAGATCTTTATCTTTCTTAATCTCTTTTTTAAATTGTTGTATTATTTAGACTCAAGTGTTGATTGTTAGTTCTGTGTTACATGATGAATCTCTTAGTTGGACTATCCCCAAAACTTTCTCTCTCCTTTTTCTTCTTCTCCTTCTCTGTCTCTTTCTATTACTCCACCTCTTTTCTCGTCTATGCCTACTGCAGCTTTCAGCTGAATCATGTTTGACATTCAGTCGGCAAACAGTGAGCTTTGCAGGCAGTGCTGTCCAGGAGCTAGTTAACGGTGACTGAACATCCCTGTGCCCGGAGCTCCTGTCATGCTGCCTGCATCCCAGCTCCCAGCGCCAGGGACAGCAGAGAGGGAGGGGGAAGGGGGGCGAGCAGGGTGGAATATCTCACTTTACTCAAGTGATGTGCAAGATGGATTTGTTATGAATACATTGTCTGATTGTCAGGTCTGCTTCAAATTCAAACCACAGCTTAAATGGCCTGACTTTTGGCCTGTACCATTCCCACTTTCTCCCAATGAAAACAGAAATTAATTGCTTCTAAATGTCTCATAAGCCGAGGCAAACTGCTGGCTGAACTTCACCTGATTGGGCTCCGCAGAGTCCATCCCAGTGCAATGGATGGCATTGCTATGATGTGAGCCAGAGCTCAATTTTTTCATCACTGGCAAAATATCAAGCAGATTGTTCAAATGTCAGCGTGTTTGGTTTGGTGTAGACGCAGGCGGAGCGAGAGAGAGAGACGCAGGCGGAGCGAGAGAGACGGGGTTGAAACATTAGCCTTTCAGACTCAAGAACGACTGCGCTAATTAACAGTGGTAGACTCTCTCAAATATCACATTAATGTCAATGGCTATATCTAGGGGGTTGGAAGGCAGGGAGGGGGGCAGCTTTGAGGCCTGTGGGGCCTTTTCATGGAGCTCACTTCAGAGGAGATCCCTGTGGATGGTACAAGCCTCCGTGTTGCACTGTAAAGGGGGCCTTTGGCAATAGGAACATCTGCAGTCCTTCACAGTATACACTGTTGTACACACTTTCAACTCCAGGTTTCAGTTGTTCTAGTTCAATATAGTATTGTATAGCAGTGGACAGAGCAATGAAGTCAGTCATGTAGGTTTACATGATACACTGTGGATTCATTTTATAAATGAGCAGTGATGCGATGGTGGGGACAGCAAGGGAGGGGGGTTTGGTTGAATGAAATTATAATCACTACTTCATACCAGACTACACCACTGAAGGACGCCCACTGTCAGTATCTGAGAAGTCTGCATTCTCAAGGCCTTAGACCTGAGGAAGAGTGGACCAAAAAGTTACCTCAAGGTTATTCTCAGACTCCTTGCTATTCTCAGTTAGCAACGTACACCTCTGTTTCCCCTCTCTCTCTTCACTTGTTTCCCAAAATATTCACTTTCAACCATGAGTGGACATAATTACAGCATTTCCCACCCGCTCGACTGTAATCCTCGTTTCATCCAGTTTTTGTGAGAGGCGGGCGGCAGTCTTCCAATGGCTGACCTCGCGCTGCCTTCCCACATCTCTGGAGAGCAATTAATGTACCTACCTGAAGAGTGGGAGGACACTCCTCACACGCCCGACACAGCCACGACAATAAACACACAGATTTACTTTCACAACCTCTCTCTCTCTCTCTGTCTCTCTCTGTCTCTCTCTGTCTCTCTCTGTCTCTCTCTCTCTCTCCTTGGAGTCGAGTCTTAATAAACTCTGACAGCCTCTCATCAGCATCATGGTTCCTCTGGGATGATTACAGTATCGAAGGATGAAGGTGATTGTCATCGTTTCAACGTCCCTCCAGACACGTTGTGCTCGTGAGGAGGTTTCTGGAGGTGGACAGACCCAGAGAGAGGGACTCAGCAGACAGGAGGTCCAGCACAGCCATCATCCAAATTCTCATGCAGCCATGGTGGGTCATTTACTGTAAATGACATTTTGCCAGTTGCACTACCCAGTCTAATTCCACAACAGAATGCAACTCAAAGACACTAGTTTACTATGGCGTCAAAGCCATAGGTTTTTTAGAGTCCTCCAATCATGAGTCTGAGGAGCCCTTTCTTCAATTTGGTGATGAAGATGTAAGGTGACTGCGAGCCTTTGCAAGCTTACAGAGATGTGAGGCTTCACCCAGACTGACGACTAAGCGAGAGATTAGGCTAAGCTTTACTCCTAAGACTTTTCGCTGAGTTTGGAGTCTGGAGGGTGAGGAGTCAGGAAGCTTGGCTCCGCTGTCGTCAATACAGAGAGGGCCGCACCGTCTGGCTTTCTACTGGGACAGACAGGCCCTATTTGGTTTCCACAGAGGGTGTAAGGGGACTGGCTTCAGTTCCACCCCCAGGTTGGCACCCCTTTCCTGGGTAATACAGTTCGATCAAAGGGGAGTCAGGCGGCTTCCTTCCTCTGTGCCACATGGTTGTTAACATTGCCCCCTAGTGGCCTGATTCACTCATTAATTCAAGTTTGCATCTGTGAGGGTAAAAGTCTTCAACTCCTCTCTATATATAGATCAGATGGATTTCACCATAAGAATGTAAGGGACATCAGCCCCAATTCTATCAAAGCCTTTCATTGAATGATGGGCAGATAAGGCTCCAGTCCTTGGAAAGCATTCTCACTGTTATTATGGGCAGCAGAAAAACTACTGTAGTGGACATGGTGGACAGGAAGAAGATCTGATTGCTCTCCCAGTGCTGGGAGGAGGGTCCATCTGGTCATGTTTTACTAGCGAAGAAATAACCTCACCACAAATTACACCTGCTCCCCAAAGAGAGACCTTCAATAGGCCATGAAAATGCAACAACATGGCCCTGTTTGAAATCTATAAAAGAAGGAGCCCAGAGTCTCCCAGCATTTCTCGATAACTCCCTCCATGAGCTACGGTAGGATCGATAGCACTGAGAAGGTATCAGAGTGTTATTATATGCCTGAGCCTAGCCTGATCCCAGATTGTAGCTCCTAATCAAGTTGAAGCCGGTGGAGATTCCCAGCTCTGGACTCCTGGTAGCCAGGGAGAGAGGGATGGAGAGAGAGAGAGAGAGAGAGAGGGATGGAGAGAGAGAGGGATGGAGAGATAGAGAGAGAGAGAGAGAGAGAGAGAGAGAGAGAGAGAGAGAGAGAGAGAGAGAGAGAGAGAATACGTCAACTAGATCAATACGCCCCAGGTTTATACATCATTCTGCTCTCCTCCAGCCTTCCTGTCCATCAACCTGAGGCTTGTTTGGTTTGTTGGATGGTGACAGCCAGAGTCAAAGGTGAGACACACAGTGAGTTGTTTGTTACTTTAAAGCAAGGTGCTGTTGATAGAAATAGAGAAATAGAGTTCTGTTGTACTTATATATATACTTATATCTCTTTCAAGTTAGCTAACCCTTTGTTGGTTTCTTAGCCTAGGTCCTAGGATATTAAAATGTTTGAGTTCATGTGATTTACTTCCAATATAAAATGATTGACAGTCTTACAGCAGAGCTTGACTGCATATTGAGGGGTCAGTGTTAATTACATAAGTATGAATTATTTAGCTTGTTAATGACTCAATGAAATATAGATGGCCTCAGTCGATACTCCCCTCTGTCTAAGCAGCTAAGGGACCCCCTCTGGTAGACCACAGAGAGACACTGGGGTTGAATTTCAAACAAGGATCCTGGTGGGCTTGCTGCTTCAGCACTCTCCAATACACCCCTGGAGAACCACCTCAGTCTGCCTATTGACTGATCTGAGTGCACAGTGTCAACTTGACACAGTTTGAGGATTTAGTTTCAAGTACTTGCCTGCCATCTAGTGGTGAATATTGTGAAGCAAACATCCAAGTTGAATTTTTGAGGGATCTGTTAAGTGGATGAAACATTTTCCGTTATATTTTTAACTGTTGGTGGATTTTTTTTACATCAATCAGTATTATTATGACTATGAAGTGCTTTATGTGCTAAAGGCAAAGACATTTTTTTTTAAACAGCGAGAAACGTTTGTGATGAAATGTAAACACCCAGCTGCTGCACTTTGGAATGAAAGCTAAGAGCGTGTGGGATTGTGGTTATGTATGTACCTTCTAGAAGCATATGTTTAATCAACAGGGATGGTGGCAGTCCATCTATCTTTGCTGTGGTGCCTACTGGTGCTGGACTGTTTGCTAGGCTATGGTGCTCCAGATCCAGGCCCAGGCCCAGGCCCAGACCCAGGCGAGGTGTTCCTGTCAGGCCAGGCAGCCGATACAGTGCTGAGGAGACAGAGACGCTCCAACACTGGCCTGTTTGAAGAACTTCTGAAAGGCAATCTGGAGAGGGAGTGTCTGGAGGAGCGGTGTGACCTGGAGGAAGCCAGAGAAGTCTTTGAGAACGACGAGAAGACGGTGGGTGCGCATGTGTGTGTGGATACCGTTACCTGCTGAGGTCCTGAAGTTTGAAAACATATCGTTCTAACCGAAGTTTCTATTTTCAGATGGCGTTTTGGGCCGGCTATGCAGGTAGAACTCAGCTTAATGATTGACTGTCATGTTGACATAAACGGAGCTGTGTGATTCACCAGCTTCCTCTAAACGTGCGTGTGTGCTCATGAGAGAGATATCTCGGGAGAGTGGAAGTGGGTGTATGTGTGTGCGTGCCCGTGTGTATGAGTAATAGGGTTCAGACTTGTTGCCAGAGTGTTTAGCTGTGCCAGATGGTTCGGCACTCAGAGGTGTCACGCGCTGTGTGTCGTCAGATGGGGACCAGTGTAGGTCTCAGCCCTGTCAGCACCAGGGATCCTGTAGAGACATGCTGGCCTCCTACGCCTGCTTATGTCAGCCAGGCTTCACCGGCAAGAACTGTGAGATAGGTCAGTGATCTCCCTCTCTCTATTGCTTTCTCTGTCTCTGTCTCTCTATTTCTTTCTTTCCAGCCCCCCCCCCCCCCCCCCCACACACACACACACACCCTTCTTTTTCTCCCTCTCTCTCTTTGGGGTCTATCAATGATTTATGACAGAAAAATGATACTGGACTCCTCTGGTTTCCACAGTGACGGACAGACAGTGTGAGATGAACAACGGAGGCTGCCGCCACTTCTGCCGGTCTGTGGGCACAGCCGGGGCCCAGTGCCACTGTGCAGATGGGTACAAGCTGGCAGAGGACAGGCAAACCTGTCTACCTGAAGGTACACCACGCATTTACAAACCACCTACCCCACAGGACTATCTAACCAATGCAGCCATTGGAACAGCAGTGGATTAGGGTGGATTAGCATTATTAGCCCAATGTGTGTATGTGTGTGTGTGTTGCCACCTCACCAGTGGAGTTCCCATGTGGCAGAGATGCACGGATGGTGTCTACCAGATCTCTACTAACCAAGGGGAGCTCAGGCCTGGTGAACATCACCACAGTGGCCCAGATCCCTCCAGCTCCCTCCCCCACCTCAGACAGCACCACAGCCCGGCCTCCCACCACCACCACAGCCCGGCCTCCCACCACCACCACCACCACGATAAGCCGCTCCCGGAGCAGACTGCCAAACTGGGTGTACGGCCCTGCCGAGCCCCCCCCCACAGAGCCTCACCTCACCAAGCCCCGCCCCACCATGACGGCCTACACCAAGCCCCGCCCCACTGACATCCTTCCCACTGAAACACTGTTTGATAAGACTCGCATCGTTGGGGGCTACGCAGCCAGCCCTGGGGACATCCCCTGGCAGGTAAGAGAGGTTGGGTGGATGGAGAGGTCTGTAATGGACTATTAATGGGGATTACCATCCGTAAATGAAAGGGGGGGTTCAAGGATGGAAAGAGACTGCTTTATAAGTATGTCCTGTAAACCGCACTTCCTGGTCACTACCCGCAAGGTGGCGTTGGTGGTACGGTCCAGTGGTCAGTTGTTCTGTGGAGGCTCCATCCTCAGTGAGCTGTGGGTCATCACTGCTGCCCACTGTCTGGTCGAGGCCCAACACGGCTCTTACTTCGTCAGAGTGGGTAAGAATCTCTCTCTCACACACTCCTGTATCCGGATTTGTATTGTTGAATCTTACATTATGCAGTATCCATCCCTGAACATCATGTCATTTCCTGTGCATCCTGCCCTCCCACAGGCGAGCACAATGTGAACAGGAAGGAAGGGAGCGAGCAGGACCGGGAGGTGGCCCAGCACGTGCCCCACCCCCTCTACGACTCCACACAGAGCCTGTACAACCACGACATCGCCCTGCTCCGCCTCCGGACCCCCATCACCTTCTCTGCCAACGTACGGCCCGTCTGCCTGGGCCCCAAGGACTTCACAGAGAACCTGATAAAGGAGGCTTCCCCAGCGACCGTGAGCGGCTGGGGGAGGACGCGCTTCCAGGGGGCCACGGCCAGCATGCTGCAGTGGGTGGAGGTTCCCTTCACGGAGAGGACAGAGTGTAAGGAGAGCAGCAGCGCCCGCATCACCCGTTACATGTTCTGTGCCGGTTACCGAGACGTGGCAAAGGACGCCTGCCAGGGCGACAGCGGGGGGCCTCACACAAACCGTTTCCATGACACCCAGTTCCTCACGGGCATCGTGAGCTGGGGGGAGGAGTGTGCCAAGGAGGGGAAGTATGGAGTGTACACCAGGGTGGCCCACTACTACCGATGGATACGCCATGTCATGCAGGTGACCAGAGGCAGCCTGTTGACATCTGTTGACCAGTAACTAGGGGTAGTATTCGGTTTTCAGAAATACATCACTCCTATCTACGAGAAAAGCTTTCCATGTGATGTTACTACAGTAACATGAAACACACATTCCTGGTCAAACATAAGAAAACAATGTTCAATAAATACTTTTATTTGTCTATGTACAATATTGAAGCTGTACAAAATAACAAATTGGTAACAATAACTTTTGAAACAATAAAAATTATAAATCTGCTCAGTTTGTTCACTATTCAGGTACCATGCGTTTTGCCTCCAAAAAGAAATATTCAGTGACAAGCCAACAGCGCTTGTCAAGACACAGCATTTTCCAGCAATTTTTCATTAACATTTTTGAACATCAGAGTTCAGTGCAAAATGTGCATCATTTGGGATAGGGGTTGCAATCAAGGCACCAAAAAAGACTTCCAACAGCGAATCTATCCTTTTAAGAGGGGAAAAAAAGCTGGTGATGAGCAGCGATGCAGTCGAGCATTGCTCCTTTTAACGTTATATAGACATGATTTCACGGGGCTGCATAGCTAGCTCATGCTGCGAGGGAACAACTTGATAGCAAATAAATAAATTAATAACATACGAAATGTGTAGTGTGGAGCGACTCCTGCTGCTTTCCAGGCTCATTTCCACATCAAACGCGGCATATCAAAGGCAGCCCACCAACTGAGGCCTTGATTTGATGTGGTAAATTCATATAAGTCCGCAATCAATATTTAATTAAGCGTTCGACACAGTTGGTATACTTCATGTTTGCTGTATGATCCCCCTTAATGGGAAGCCCAAAAAAAACTGCCTCGCGGTGGCAGCGAGGCAGAGGACTGCCTCTGCTATGTAGAGGCACAGAGAGAGGGAGAGGCAGAGAGAGAACATTCTTCTCGTGCTCTGCCTCTCTCTGTTGTGCTGTCATAGAGAAACAACTCCCCATGTGGAGGGGAGCGACAGCAGTGTGAGGCTCCATGCTGCTAGCAGAGCCTCCCAGCCCTCTAAAGCACAGCTCAGGGCTGATGAATACACGCCTATCCATCATCATCATCCCCTCGGATGTCTGAATTTACACTCTGTGACAGGTGAACCACCGTTGGTATGCAGGCCTGCATCCCTACTGACACACAGTCAGCCTGGATGTGAAATGGAGGTATGTGAGTGACAGTCTTCTGCATAAACCAGGAAATGCCTTTCTTTTTTACAATATTGACCTTTCGCCTTAAATAAAGTGCAAGTTAGCATAGTTCTGAGCACAGGCAGAAGCAAAAGAGCATTAGATATTGCTTAGCAACACCAAGCTTCTCAAAGAGAATACTGAGATAAAAATACGAAGGAGTAAAAAGGCATTATGGCACGGCACGTTTTGGCATTCAGACTCTTATAAGAGTGTAAGAGTAGGGTGCCCTAGAAATGAGTGTTGGGTACATATGAGCAATGTATAAGAGAAAATTAATATAAACCAACAACACTTACAAACCTTCAGGTAAAATAATATGCAATGAAAATGAGAGATGTACCATATGTACAAAAATCTTTTTAAGAAACTATTCAGGTGAAACCTGCACTGACAAAACACACACACACACACACATACACATACACATACACACAACCACCAAAGTATGACTGATTAGCCATGTTGGTTAAGAACCTCTTCAATAAGTCACGAGGTAGAGTTCATAGATGTCCAATAGTTTCCCATTTCTGCTACACTAACCAATCAGAAAAGGCCATTGGTTGTTTCCAAGAGGAAGTGGAAGATAAAAGCGTTGACCCAAAAGAGGGCAGTTGATTGTCCAACAGGACCCACACCACCTGTGTCTTTGTGCTGGTACAGCCCTCTGCTGTCTAAAGTGTGTCCATCCTGAGAGAACACACAAGGTCCATAAGTAATGATCCATAAAAAAGTACCAGCCAACTTGCCATCTGTATTGATCAGCTAACATCAGTTTTGCTGTTGATCATCAGACTCCATTGTTCTTCTCTTAGAGACCAGAGCTATGAGCCGATGACAGCAGACAGGGAAGATGTGTGGGTCGGTTTGAGGATACTCCTTTTTCAGTGTGTCTGTCCATAGAGCCATCACTCACACTGGGATCCAGGTTTGTCTCCACTAGGGTGAGCTGAGCTTTCTGCCTTTCAAATTCCCTGGATCTTTAGGAATGAGAGAGCGAGAGAAACAGAGACAGAGAGAGGTGCTTCCTTTAAATTCAGGTATATGACTGGGACGGTGCAACTTGTCATTACTATTAGCAACATTAACTGACTAGAACCAATTATGTGCAAAGCACCCACTAGTTCAATTGTGGCACTAAAGGTATAATGTACCCAGAACATGATGTGGGGTGTGTAAGATACAGTATAAGGTAGTGTGTGTTCCCTTCTTACCCCCCAGTCTGAAGGAGTGTCCTCTGCTGCTGTTTCCCAGGATCAGCAGCAGGCTGGCGGGGGGGATGAGGCCCTGCTGTCTGCGACTCAGGTTCTTCACCAGCCTGAAGGAGGGAGGAGGGAAGGGGGGGGGGGTGAAAGGAGGTAAGGAAAGATCTAGTCATCTTATAGACTTTATCCTTACCCCGAGCTTTACTACATCCTAATTCACATCCAGCCAGCCAGGCTATCACACACATCCAGCCAGGCCCTCATACGAATCCAGCCGTCCAGATGATGGTACCCTCAGGACGCTCACCATTGGCCAGTGGCGTCTTCGTTCTGCAGCTGGATGACATCACCACACTTGACAGTGAGGTTGTCGGGCTCGTGTGGGGGAAGGTCAGCGAGGGCCCTGTACCTGCCTGGTGACTGGGGAACACAACACACTTAGAGGAGCAATACAACTGGGTCCAAATGCACTGATCTGAGCCATGTGGAAAAGTACTTTAGTAGTTGAGGTTGCACTGCAGTTGAGGTCAAATACAGACCTTGGCTGTAACCAATTCATTGGCTCTAGTACTGAGGTCTTCAACCCTGGTCCTCAGGGACCCCCTGTCCTGCACATTTTAGATGTTTCCCTGCTCCAACACACCTGATTCAAATGAATGGGTCGTTATCTAGTTATGCAGAAGCCTGTTAACGACCATTCATTTGAATCAGGTGTGTTGGAGCAAGGAAACACCTAAAACATGCAGGACAGGTTCTGCTCTAGTTTATAAGTAGTGTGTGGGAAGTGTGCAGGTATGTGTAGGTAGGTCTGTCTCACCAGCTGGAGAAGGTCGTCCTCCTCGGTGTCAGACAGCTGGGAGGGGTCCAGACCTCCTCCCCAGTCCTCCAGACCCTCACAGACGTCTACTGAGTGAGGCGCACCAGGCCAGCCTGGATCACACAGGGACATTTTGTACACATGTTACATTTGAGTATTTCTCCAAGAAAAACTAAGATGCTCTTCAAATAGTTAGCAGGTATTCACATGGTATTGGCATGGGTGCGTGTGTGTGTGTACTCACTCCTGCGGTTGCGCTGGTGTTGTGGGGAGTGGGGCTGGGGGTCTGGACTGCTCCGGCCTGACTCTGTCTCCTCAGAGCTCACTGACGCCCTCTGCTGTTTGCTGTGGGAGTAGCAGAACAACACAACATTAAACATGGAACTGCCTGACCTAAACCCACACACTCTGGATAGACTTGACCCCCACCACAGATCCAGGACCAGCTTGCCTGCCCCGAAATGTAATCAAACCCCGAACGGAAGGCAATATAATAGGCAATATGATACTGATCTTAGATCAGAGGCTTGGAGTAATTCTATCGTGTTCCGTAACCCAAAGCTACGGGCCACCAGTCAGCAGCCAGACAGGAGCAGAGCAGCAGAGCGGGAGACAGAGAGCAGCCAGGGAGCAAGCTTCTCTGAAGAGGCGACACACAGGCACTCTGCAGGGGCTCAACCCCATTCAGCACACACACGGGTGAGCCCTGGGAAAGATCTGGTCTTGATTTGTCCAAATCCTGAATGGAAGCGTGTTCAACGTGTTACTTGGACTGGTTTATGGAGAGCGAAACAGCCAGAATGGGTCATCGTTTCATTGGAGTTGGATCAGATCTCAAAATACGAGACCCATCTTCAAAGCAGGTCTCAAGTTGACATGAAGAAATAAAAAAATAAAAAACAATGGATTCAAACCCAAACATTCCGATGTAACCTAATGTCCTTGTTCTTTTCTTTATTTAGGTTCTTTTGCATGTCATGCAAAACTGCAAATCCAACGCAAACATGGGTGCAGTCTTTTGGGGTACCATGTCTGGGGTGGCTCCAGTATGAAGACCTGAAGGAGATAAGGACTGGCGGAGAGGGAGGGGTCAGTTATGAGCCGGCACGCAGGCTACATAGGTGCAGATGACGGTCAGTATGAAAACACAGCAGCCCTGGGTGGAGCTGGGCCCCATGCCGGGCCATGCTGAGCTGGGCCTGAGTTTACCACTGAGCGTCAGGGAGGGTCAGTGGCGCTGGGGGTGGTGGTGGGGGCGTGGCCGGGGGCGTTGCCGGGGGCTTCGGGGGCGGGGACTCCGGGCACGCAGACACAGAAAGACATCGGCGGAGAGCGAGACAAGGTCCAGCCCCGGCAGACAGCCTTTAGGGACCCCTCTGGATGGACGCACGCCCCTGCAGGAGGGGCACAGGCAACCACACACACTAGGACAGAGTGGGGGGCCCGGGGCCTTCACATACACACACAACCTGTGTCCTGCAGAAGCTCTACCCATCACACTACTTCACGCAAGCAGTGAGTCAGTAGCTGGCAGGGAGATGGGAGAGAGAGCATGTGCGGAGCCCCCAGGGTTGACTGTGTGTGAATGTGAGTGTGTGTGGTGTGTGTGTGTGTGTGAGTAGGCTGTGGTACCCATCACGCAACAAGACTAACCTCTCAGACCGGGGAGGAGACAGCTGGATGTGGTCGACTGCTTGGCCGGGTTGACACGACTCGTCTGAGAAAATGTAGCGGAAAGGTCAGGGGAGGGGGGGGGGGGGGAGAGAATAAAAATAGAGTGACAGAGAGTGAAAGAAACCAACTAGGTTAGCAGCAAACGCAATCCGACGCCAACACGCTCTTAGATGCCGCGCACAGTGTCGTCCCGACCTTTGAGAAGTTTCTGTTGGCTGGTGAGGATCCTGCGAAGCTCATTAAGCCAGGCCATCTTCACCTCCACTGTGGGAGCCTGAGAGACAGCAACACAAAGACAGGAAGCTGCTCTCCTTTCAACTCTTTCATCATCCACACTCCTTCATGTATATTATATAGGGCTGGCTGGGTGCCCCGTGTGAGAGCCACTAAATATGTCACTTGAGGGGGGAACCACTGGTGCGTGCCTCCGCTGTGGAAGACGACACAGCGGAGGGTGCCCTCACCTGCACCACGTAGACCTCCTCTCTGCCACTGTACCAGATCTCAAACTTCTTCACGTCCCCCTTGACGTTCTCCGTGATCCCCACCGCGCTCATCTACCCAGAGACACACTTCCTGTTAATTAACCCACGCAGACGCACGCGCACTTACACGCCCCCACACACAACCTGGGGCCTGAAAACAACATGCCGTGCGTCAAGTGTCAGACACGCATCGTCTTCATGCTACACAGCTGCTGCTTTCGACAGAGCCGTCTGCAGTGTGTAGCAGCTTCCTCCCCTTACCCTCAATAATACATGGGAACAGCTGGTGGTGTGACATCTTCCGTCAGGCTGTGGGCATGTCGACAGGCGCGTGCGCACACGCACCTCGAAACAAACATCCCATTTGGGAGTCTCTCTGACGGAAAGCATGTGTCGTGCATGTCAGGTGTCAGACAGCGACTGCGGTACAGGAGTAAGCACACACACACAGACACACCTTGAGACAGTGCTTGAAGCTGTAGGAGGGGGTCTTGTCGCAGCCCTCTCCGTGCTCCTCCCTGCGCTTGCAGAAGAGTAGGGCCCTTTCGTACAGGAACAGGTGACGCTGCATGGGCTTGAAGCGAGCCAGCTCCTTCATCCTGGTGGGCCCCTTCTTGTGGCTGATCCACACACTGAAGGAGCCCTGCATCAGCACTCGGCCCAGGTCGCTCAACTCTCCCTGGGCACACAGGTCAGAGCGGAGGGGAGTTGAGGGACGACAGACTTGCTAACACTCACACGCACTTATAGGTAGTGTTGTGACGGTGTTGAAGATTTCTACCTCATAGCCTGTGATGGCGATCTGATGCATGGAGTCGTTAACTGACTTGAGCAGCTCCAGCATGGCTGCTAGCGCCCCCTGCAGCTCGGAGGTCCTCTCACTGCCTGGGCTGTACTTCAGCAGCTCCTGGGAGACACACACACACAGGTTGACAAACACACAGGTGGTGGTTTCTCTCAATAGATACACAGTGATACTGTACAGGACAAATGCTAACCTAATATCTAGATGGTATCTCATCACTCATTGAATCTATTAATTGGTTCATGTTTTCTTGTACAGCGTCATGCTGTGGTGATGGGGTTTTGGACCATGCAGACAAGTGGTGGCACTTTGGTGTTTGTCTCCAACCTTTAGTAGTAGCTGGTACTTGGTCAGGCGCTGGACTGGCTTCAGAAGGTAAGAATCCAGGCCCAGTTTGTGCTCCAGTTTCTTCTGACACTCCTGTCGGTTCAGACGGATGAAGCACAATGAAAAAAGGGAGCATCTCTAAGACATCCAAGCCACAGCCCCATGATTGCAGAGCAGAAAAGATCAAAACAGCCCTACCTGGAAAAACGCACAGTCCGAAAACTGCCTCCACAGAGTCTCCGAGCGAGGTTTGTTCTGACAGTAGCATTCATACACCTGGAAGCTCTCCTTCTGGAACACAGAAACACCTGCTGTGAGTGCACAACACCCAGGAAGGACCCGTCACACACACACACACACACACACACACACACACACACATGAATGACATTGTCAGTCAAAAACGTCCTTTGACATACAGTAAATATATTCTTGTCTCACCCGTTCCAGGAAACAGGCCCCTACCCGCTCGGGGGCTTCCAGACAGCTCTCCAGATCCTGCAGGAACACCCTGTGGAGCCAGGTCAAAACACAGCAGGTGACACACCAACTACAGGACACAATACCACACTATACTCCGACAATTCACAGGCTCAAAAAAGGTACTGTCTCCAGCCTCCCTGGCCTGCTGACTGACTATCAGATATGAGGTCATGATGTCACTGTGCACCCCCCCCCCCACCCTCCCCCAACCACCCACCCGTCTGCCTCGAACCCTCTCCAGCTTAATCAGACAGTCATTACTGCAACTGCCACTTAGCAGCAGTTAGTTAGCTCTAATTCGCTAACAGGCCTCACACAGTCATCCAATGTTGCCAGTCAGCACAGCAGGGAGGCGGGCCCAGTGGGCAGGAAAAAAATCTCTCATTCACAGGAAATGCTGCTTGTGAAATACTGTACTGTAAAAAAACACTGTGAGGATATTGTAAATGTGATTTTAATCGTATAGGGTGCAATTGTTTATGCACACATCAAGAGAAGAAGAAAAAAACAGCTTATGAGAACAATCATAGGTCAATCTGTTCATGTATATACAATAAATAATAAACCTCTACAAAACACTGTCATCTGTGTGCATTCTTTGTCCTTGCCTGCTGTGGAAGTTGTAGATCTCAGGCATGTTGCCAAACAAGATGTCTCTCTTGCTATGCAGGAGTGGGGGCAGGAGTCCTGATAGGGCAGGGTTGTCCATCTCAGCCCTGTAGCCCTGTAATCACCCACATACTCAGCACCACCGCTGCTTCTGGCAACACCAACTGTATAACAATTGGGACTAAAAATACCAAATAATAGATCGAAGCTGTGTGTGTCTTTGGGGGTGTGTGTGTATTCATTGTATGCTCACCAGTAACACAGAGAGAAGCTCCTCAACATACACTCTCTCTGTCTCGATCAGCTCCCTCATCACACGGCTGTGGAGACACACACACAAAGACGCACACACACATACACACACACACACACACAGAGAGAGAGACAGGGGGCCACTGAACAAAGGGAACAGGAGTCTTAACGAGGATCATGACCGTTGAGTCGTCCTCCTCCCTACCGTTTCTGCAGGTCAGGGCTGTCGTCCCCTTCCAGGGTGTAGGACAGACAGACCCTGTTCTCCTGGTAGTCGTGCATCACCTCAATCTGACAGAACACACAGTACAATGCCCTTCCACAGTGAGAAGAGGAGAGTAGAGCACAGAGGTGAAGAATACAGTACAATTTCAGCGAAAGAACTGTCATTTGCGTGTCACAATTGTGTGTCTAGAGAGAAAAGGTTTTCCTTCTCCACTGGCCAGCTTCATCTCACCTTCCTGGAGTTGGGGCTCTTCCGTGACGTCCTCTTCCCAGGTAGAGAGAGATCAAAGGTGAACTTCAGACCATCCACGCCTGCAAAGAAGAGCAGCCGTCATGTTTTAGATCCATCGAGTCCACGTCACGACCCCAACATCATCATGACAAGTTCAAACAGCACGGTGTCTCTGCAGGACCACGTCACGACCCAAACATCATCATGACAAGCTCAAACAGCACGGTGTCTCTGCAGGACCACGTCACGACCCCAACATCATCATGACAAGCTCAAACAGCACGGTGTCTCTGCAGGACCACGTCACGACCCCAACATCATCATGACAAGTTCAAACAGCGTGGTGTCTCTGCAGGATTTGTCATGAAGTCATGACGAGGTGCTCTCTCTTCTATCGAGATGTCTTATTCATGACCATGGGTCCTGTTAAGACGAGCTCTGGGCCTTGGGGTTGTATATGAGCTTTATAGGTCTCCTGGGTAGGTATGTCCTGCCCCTGACCCCCTTACAGCAGGCTGGTAGATACATACTCCAGGGACCAGCCCTGATGGACAGTTTACCTAATCAAGGGTAATAGACTGGCTGTAGAAGAGCCTAGCAACCACTTCAGCGCATGCAGTTCACTGGCTGGACGCGTTTGATCTGGTTCTATCGTATGCTCTTTACCCATGATGAGAAACCAGCCTCTGATTTGACATACAGTATGCATGTGTGTGTGTGTGTGTGTGTGTGTGTATGCATGTGTGTACAGTGTTATCACACAGTAGCACATGAATCACATCTAACATGCTTCCCTTCATCTCTGAAAGGAGTTTCCTCCTGTGTTCCAGAGATGGAGCTGAGCTTCATCATGGTTCTCATTATGGCCTGGCTTACATCACAGGACCAGCAAAAGCAACTCACTGATCGACATTAATGGTTGAAAGGCAAAGGCCTATCCCCTCCCCTTACCATACATACTACACACACACACACATACATATATTCACACAGATACGCGCACACACACACACACACACACACACATAAAGCAGCATGGCAGCCTTTGTTCTGCCATTCCCAGAAGGCTAGTGGGAGATGAAAGGGTCTTTAATGTATATGAACTACACATGGCTCCTTGCTACTGTGGCTGGCATCCTGCTGGCTGACTGTACATCCCTAAGGACTGATTAAAGTACTATGCTAATGCTACGCTTGGAAGGTGGGCCTTTTGCACAGGTTTAAGCCCTAAACACTGTGTTATCCTCCTCATTAAAACAGGATTTGTTGGCAGCTTTGATTACTTCACTATGGAGCCATGCTGGACCAGGGAGTGAGTGATGGGATGGAAGCCCTGTTTGAGAAGGTCTACGGTGGGCTGTGAAGACTCCCATGGCGCCCAGGGGAGAGGGACCACGGACTGGACCAAGGCTGGAGGGGCAGAATGAAGGGTCTGGATGATGAAAGACGTGGTGAGCTGTGAGCCTCCCAGGAGAAGAGCAGCGTAGTTCAAACCTAACACACCTTTATCTCCTTTTGTATATTTCTTGAGTTGTCATGTCATTTTTTCAGGCACGGGCTTTGAGATGACCCAGGCGTACATGCATGCTTTAGTGAGTGTGTGTGTGTGTGTGCTTGTGTCCACAGCAGGCTGTGCCAGAACCCAGTACCATGTTTGGGGGAGAAGAGGGGGGACTTGGAGCGTGGGGGGTTCTCTGGGCGAGGAGCCACCAGCTGGACTGGGCGGACATGCTTGTCAGCTAGTTTCCTCAGGCAGGCCTGCCTGTTCTGGACCATCTCCTGCACCGCTGTGTGCTTCTCAAACGTCCTCTCAATCTGAGCCTGGAGCGGCGAGAGAGAGAGAGAGATAGGGATGTGAAGGACAGAGATGAGAGAGCGGGGCAGATGGTTTGGGAGGAGGGAAGGGAGCGGAAGATGAAACCGTGTGTCTCATGCGTCTACTGTCCTGCTTCAGAACACTGTCAGAATGTAAGCTATCAACAGCTTCTGGGATTGTGGTCACCTGGAGTTCCGTGGTGATGACAGCCTCGAACTCCATGGAGAGGAGATCAGGCCTGGAGCTCAACAGGGACGGCGCCCCCTCCAGGAACTTCTCAATGTCCTTTAGCGCAGCCTGGGCGCCCTCCTTCGACTGGAACTTATCGACCATCTGATTGGCTAACAGGTAGGCCCCCGCATCACACCAGGTCAGAGCCTATAGGAGGAGAGAAAACAGGCCCATCAAACATCACGCACACTTCCTTCCCTCTAGGGATATGTTATCGTCATGCCCCAAAGTGGGTGTGGTTGTATTCACGGGTGTGCCTCTACCTGGTCGAGGCGTAGGAGCAGCTGGTGTGTGTGTGCGAGGTGTGTGTGTTTGGCCCGGAGCGAGGCGCTCAGCGTGTCACAGTGGTGGCGCAGCTCGTTACAGCGCTGGACGATCAGGGCCATGGCGTAGTGATGGCTGGCGGCCAGCTGGTGACCGTGGAGGATGAGGATCTGAGCACGGCCAATCTCCTCCTGACCCCAACAACAGCAACCACAACAACAATATAAACCAACAATACCAACAACAAGTACAACCTTGATAACAATATCAACATCCACAATAATAACATAAACCACATCATCCTACAGCAAACTCAAAGGGAGTCAGACAGACCAATCAACGGGGCAAAAGAAACAAGGTATACAGTGTTGCACTAGGTTTGCAACGACTGTAAAGTAAACCTCAACATACACAGCATAACTGAGTGTAATCCTCTGTGCTCGCTGGAGCAGTGAGCCACTGACCTGGGCCTGGTTCTGAAGGCTGTCCAGTTCTCTCAGAGTCTGTTCTGTCTGAGCCAGAGAGTCTCCGCTCAGCACGAGCGCCCTCTCCTGGACCGACACGCGCTCCAGACACAGATCCATCTAATGCGGTAAAAACACAGAGTTTTACTACACACTCTGAGTCACACACACAGACACACACACACACACTAACTGTCCCACACAGAGTTAGCTGTACCTGCTGAAAGCTGCTCTCGTAGCGGAGCAGCTGCAGATACTGCTGCAGTTTCAGGTGGTGCTTCTCAAAGAAGCCATCGAAGGCAGACTCCATGTCTCTAAGCTGAGCCAGCAGCCTGCAGAAGAGGAGGAGAGAGGGAGAGAGATGGACGGGGGGAGGGAGGGTAATGACGAGAGAGAAAACATAGCTGGTGGAACGTACTTAACGTTCTGAAGTCACAAATTGACTTCTTTGTAAGAACAGGATAGGAGGTTGAACGACTCTGAGGTTCTACCTCTGGACAGTCTCCCAGTCCAGCCTCACGTCCCAATGGCAGTCCACCTCCTTTCCAGAAGCTTCCAGGCTGGAGAGTAGGTGGCGCCCTTCCTTTGACACAGACTGTATCGCCTCCTGTGGTGAGACAGCAAAGGGGAGAAGCGCTTATGGAAAACCGACAACATATCAACCATGATATAAATATTTCATACATTTCAAAACGATGACATTAATGGTGTCTAATGAGACGTTCTTTTAAAGGTTGCTAAAGCGCTGTGCCACGGAGGGACGTGCTCTACCTTGAGCTTCCTGTACTTCTCTGTGTGTGAGCGGAGGAGGTGCTCTATAGCGCTGCCCTCATCTGGCAGATCGGTCTCCGCCAGCTCTGTGCCGAAGGCCTGCAGCATCTGGGCGATGTCCTTCACTGTCACTGCAAAACTCTCGATGGCCTGTAGGAGGAGCCAAAGACCCTGCAGCGGTGATGTCACTCCAGCAGCGACATCTACAGAGCAAAGCTGAAGAGTCTACGAAGACTCAAATGACGTGACGGACATGTGTGTTCCCAATGTGACATCACACTGCTGTGCGTCTGGCACGTGTAGGGCAGCATGTACCGTAGGTTGCCGGGTGCTGTGGTGTCATTTGAAAGGTCAGGTGAGTTACACAAGTGTGGCTGCCGTCACCCTACCGTCCGTAAGACAATCCAGTCGCTGTGACAGTAGTCTAGAGTGCCCCCGAACTCCGAGGTCAGCTGGTTCTCATCGATGTAGTGCAGCAGGTCTGTGACGGAGCTCAGCATCACAACCTGCAGGACCAAACACTCTGAGACGGGGCTGCTCTTCACCCACGACACAACACACATGGCCACTGCTCCCAGCCAGCGCTGTGGTCAACGTGATACGCAGGCATACGTTGTATGGCCACCTAAACATTTCCTGTGCGTCGCTATGAAAAGAGCAGTGATAGATGGCTAGGAAACAGCACTGGACAGTATGCCTGCTACTTCACACAGGACCACACCACTGGGGAGAGCCAGGACCGGTGTAGAGGCACGCAGACTTCAGTTGTTCAACATTTCACAGATAGATCACAGTACAATAGATACGTTGTCCATTGTGGCAGATGATTTAGCATTGTGTGTCCCCTGAAAAGACCTGTATTTATCTAAGAGGAGATGGTAGGCGTTATTCTAGGGAGTAAGGATAAGGTATACCTTGTGGTGAGTTGAAACATGTTTGGTAACTGAGGAGGAGGAGGAGGGGCTGCCTTACGGGCATCTTGAGCATGAAGTCCTCCTGGCTGAAACGGAAGCCGATGTCTGTGACCGTGCGCTGGAAGAAGCTGGTGGGGCGCAGCACCAGGACCAGGTGGAGGTTCCCAGGGAAGGAGGCCTGGGGGAGGGGGAAAGGACATACGTAAGACCCCTCTCTGGAGGTGGGATGTTGGGGAGAGAGGGATGTTAGACCCCAGTCTACGGATGGAAGAAAATAATCCCCAATCCATCTAGAAACTCTGATCATAAAAAGGCTATTTGAACTGATAGCACTGTACCTGTAAGTGGAGAGCAGCATGACTAACCATGGTGGAATAGTCACAATCAACCACTCTGACAAGGGAATCAACTAGCTGTCTCTACACAGAATGAAAGACACTCTGTCTCACCCACACGGTCAATCAGATTACCGGTGAGTCTAGCCTGAGAACGTGGGGTCTACAGGGACTTGCACATGTTAAACAATCCTCTATCAGTTTTGTTCTGCTTGTATAAGATGAACATGAATTGCACTTGTTATTAATGTGCCTGTGCTTTTTTGCTGTGGGGATATCCAGGTATATTTGTGAACTGACAGGTGTACTGAAGTTGCAGTGCAGCAAAATGTCTTCACAAATGAGGAACAGAGACAGGGTTGGTCGAGGATAGAGAGCCACTATCTTGAAAATATTTAGGGATCATGGTTCAGATGGATTCTGACATTGCTTCGTTTGATACCATGATCTGATGAAGTTGGAGGATGAATCTTTTTTCATTGACCCCCATGTGCAATGATGAGGGGTAGGTCTGTCCCATGCAGCGGTAGGCTACTGGTTAACGTCTACATGCATGACACCGTTTCAACTTGATATGATACAACACGATGCCTGACAAAGGTCAGAAAATTATACCATTGCAACATTAATAGTTCTTCTTGCGTATGCGTACGATCTACGTTTGACATTCATTTGTCCTCGCTCCCAAATGTAGGAGGTATTCATAAACCTGAAATCTTACTAGGTAAAAACGCTGAACGAAAAGTATTGATAAAAACACTAATACAAATGATGGCCCATAGTGGATCTCACTGCATCAAACGGGTGACTAAGCTATATTCCGTTTGCACCGCAGTGCTACACTGACCAGCTGCAGCCAAGGAACGGAGCTCTGCCGCATTCCTAGCCCACCAAAACTTGAGCATAACTCTTCAGTGACTTATTGAAACTAGTCAAAAGCGCGTTACCGGTGTTCTCCGCATTCTGGGTATCCCTCGGCGCTGGAAACTCTCCGCCATCATGGTGTTAGAAGCCATTGTAACGGGGAGCCTCGACCGTCCAGTTACTAGATCGGTGCCAAGGTAGCCTATATGCTGCTAGTTCTCGGCGGCGGGAGTACAGCCGCAGCATTGATGCTGCTGCCACAAAGAGGGTGGCAGCGCTGTCTGTAAATCTTTCCCTCCCTCCTGTCTCCCTCCCTCCCTTCCAACGAAAAAGCGTCATCAGCAGATTTTGCTGGCTCATGCATTCGTGTCCTCACGGCTCAGGTTACAGTGAGTAAGCCAGCACAGAACATACCCTTTAAAAACTTCGGGTACGTATGAAAAAATTGTAACTTAAAACTATCCCATATTTAACTAGAACAAAGGTGTGTGCAAAAACGGAAGCAATCAAGACTTGATTCAAAATTCGTGAAGTGGTCGAACAGAAATTCAGTACCATGGACAGCTACTCGAGCAAATCTAACTACTGTAAAGATTGAAGAAGAATAGATTCACACAAAAAAGGTGGTTAATGTATTAAGAATGCTGAGTGTGACACACAATCACAGATGCATAAGCCTTCTCACTCACACACACTTGTAATAATGATATCAAGTTTTATAAGAAAGTGTCTTCTTAGAGGCTTTAAAATGCTCACCGCAATTCTGGCAAGTGCAGTTTTGATAGAGCTCCAAGTATCCAACCTTCGGTCTAAAATGATGATAAATTTGACGCCTGGCTGCCGAGCTCTGGGAACACAAGCAATGAAACTCCTTGAACATGTATTTAAATCCACCGCAAAATGCACAGTGTAGCCTACTTTCAACAAGAAAAGTTATGCAGGAAAAGTAATGGAATCATGTACAACTGAAAAAGAACGCAGTCAGCACTAATGAAACCTAATATATGCAATGTCGTTGAAAGGGATATCATTTTATTTAGTCTGACAGTTTTTTGGAACACTGCCCTTAGGCACGTGTCCTATGTTCCTATTTCTCTTTGGGATTTACCTGAGTTTTACCACAGAGGACATGACTAGAATTTCTGAATTGGAGGTGTAGCTACAGAGGGCACCAGAAGCCATCTGTGTCTGTGCTCAGAATACTAACTCTGATAACTGAGGGGAGGGCACACTGCATTGCAGAGAGAGAAAGAAAGAGAGAGGGAGAGAAAGAGAGAGAGAGAGCTAGAGAGAAAGACAGAAAGAGAAAGACAGAGAGAGAGAGAGAGTGAGAGAGTGAGAGAGAGAGAGAGAGAGAGAGAGAGAGAGAGAGATCACTCACCGAGGTATCAGTGTGAGGTATGTCAAGACTTTGGCTAAAGATTCCTCTGGAATATCACTGAAAGCAGAGCATTCTGGGAGGGTGATGATGACGCTGGAATCCTCGCCGCGGCCACCTAGGAACAAACAATGATGTGAACATCCAGTGTCAATGAGGGTAGCCATGTTTGGTCACCCTCAAACGCTCGTGTAAACATGGTATGAGAGGCTGGGAAGGGGCCCAGATGAATATGAAGTCCAACAGCCTACCTGAGATGTAGGCCACCTGCTTCTCTATATAACCTCCCACCTCCTTCATACACACAGGTACAGACACCTCTGAGGGGAGACAGAAAGAGAGAGAGAGAAAGAGAGAGAGTACATTTATTATCCATGGAATTTGAGGATAACGAGAAGATAGTTGTGAGCAGGGGGTAGGATTGTGCTGAGTGATCTGATGGTAGAGGAAAGGGCCATGGATATGCTGTCAAGGGATGTCCATTTTTTTTGCATAGGCCTGCTTCAGGTGAAACTGCAAAATGTAGAAGTTAGAAATACTGCCACCATGTGGTCAATCTAAGTACTACAGCCACACTGCAGTGCCGACGTAAATCAACGGAAGCAGACTCACTTTGCTGTCAGTGTCTTAGTTCCCCTTATTACCCTCCAGGAGGCTACACATAACCTCCTTGTAACCTTTTGGCCCCGGGTGGGAGGTGGGGGGGGGCAGCACGGACTCACACGTCCAGCTGCGGCTCCATGCTGACCTGTTCACCTCATGCTGACGTTTATACAAGACCTTCACATACCTACTTCTCCTGTTGTATTGTGCAGTGGTACAATCATCATATACAATCATCAACGTATTGCAACATCTTATGGGTGTGGCAAAATGTTTGTTGACAAAAACACAGCATGATTGGAACTGTTTCTGCGTCTTTCACAAAAAGACAAAGTGAAGATTTCTCTTTCTTGACAATTACATTGTGCTGCAAATCAACAGGGCAGCTGATTCACACACACAAATCAATCTTCCTCATGAATAATAGACTGGAGGTCATTAACTATGAATAGGAGCGCAAACAGCGGCACAGAGCGGAAGGAAGAGAGGAAGGTGGAGAGAGAAAGAGAGAGAGAGAAAGAGAGAGAGAGAGACAGAGAGACAGAGAGAGAGACATAGAGAGAGAGAGAGACGGAGAGAGAAAGAGAGAGAGAGAGAGAGAGAGACACAGAGAGAGAGAGAGAGAGAGAGAGAGAGAGAGAGAGAGAGAGAGAGAGAGAGAGAGAGAGAGAGAGAGAGAGAGAGAGAGAGAGAGAGACAGAGAGAGAGAGAGAGAGAGAGAGAGAGAGAGACAGAGAGAGAGAGAGAGAGAGAGAGAGAGAGAGAGAGAGAGAGAGAGAGAGAGAGAGAGAGAGAGAGAGAGAGAGGAGAAAGGGAGAGAGAGGTGTCCCATGTGCGGCAGTGTCCTCTTCCACGTCGCCACCTGTAATAGTGTCTGCCGGAATGTCAGCGAGACAATAATGAGCTCCACTGGTCGCTGCTGAATATTTAATGAGTGTGTCTGACAGTGACAAGAGAATGACAGGACTGAGCTGTGCTGAGCTGGGCCAGGCCATGCCAGGCCAGGACAAGGTAGGACAGGACGGGTTAAGAATACACAGCTAAGGTGTAGAATTACTGCCTCAGTGTCAAGTTCAAGAACATCAAATTGTTGTATCTATCTGTCTCTTCTGGCAGAATACTTCCAGTTAACCAGATCTCCTGCAGTATCAGCAGTTCAGAAGGTTAACCAGACCTCCTGCATTACCAGCAGTTCAGAAAGGGTTCAGTGGGACAAAAGCATGGCTAGAGAGCAACAAGACATTCACGCTGCAAAGCTTCTCTCCTTTTTCATCAAAACACAAAGAGAGCTTGATCCCCATTGTATCCCAAACAGCATTTATCACTGAAAAACACATCTAAACATCATGTCCGCCAGACATGAACACTCAAAGAACACTGTTCAGAAAAATGATAACAATCAGTCTGGTGACGTCTCCGCAGCTCCGCTCCCCCCCTCCCCTCTGCAGTCCTTCCCCTCCAGCACCACCCCATCCAGACACGCTGGGGAGAAGGCTGCCTCGCTGCTACAGCAGCCTGGGCTGTTCATCATGCGGGCTGGTTTCATCCTCCTCCTGATTCAAATCTGCAAGCACGCTCATCACGTGGCCCTCTCCCTTCTCCCTGCCTGCTAAACTAAGATGTCTGCCTCCAGGCCCTCTCAGAGAGGCTGCTGTCTGGCTGCCTCTGCCTCCGGGCCCTCTCAGAGAGGCTGCTGTCTGGCTGCCGTGCAGACGGCTCTCCCTCATCAAAGCCCCGGGCCAGTCAGGTGACAGGAGTGTCCACTGTTTGTCTGGGACACACAAATAGCCCCTGTTTGTTCTGCCTGTGGCACAGAGACTGATGTTACCCAACCAGAGTGTCTAGGGAACGAGACTTCCAGTCAGCCAGACAGATCAGGCCTGGCTGATGTCACCCCTCAGCTACAGTGAGATAGTGTCTGTTAACTGCCCAGTGAGATAGGACTATTGTTTCGGATGAGTCGGCGTCAGGACTGTTTACTGTATCTACACAGACAAACAGATCCCTCTTTTAGGGGTCGGGGGGGAAAGATTAGTATGCAATAGATGACGTGTCCACCACACCTGATCACCCATCACCCATAAGGTGCAAAACAGTGAATGTAGGATATAGAGGGGACAAGGTTTGTCCTGAGCAGTCATGGCTGGTTTCTTATAGAGGCCACATTGTGGAGAGAGAAGGAGAGGGAAAGAGAGGGAGATGGAGAGAAAAATAAAGCAAGAGAGAGAGAGAGAGAGAGAGAGAGAGAGAGAGAGAGAGAGAGAGAGAGAGAGAGAGAGAGAGCACATGGACACAGGCATGTATGAGCAACAGCCAGCTACATTATTACAACAGGGACAGAGAGAAACAGTCACAAGCATGAAATCCCACACAGAGCATGCAATCCCCCCCTCTTACACACAAACGTGCATAGTACACAAAGGCACCAGCTTACGCTTACTTGAGGTCAGCAGATATTTTTACCAAACAACACTTTGAGTGATAATGGGATTAAAATACAGCTGGTGAAGTTTGTGGAGGGAGTTCGAGGAAATTCCACGCTTCCCCATCTAGGCTTTAAGGCACCCTGATTTAGCATTTGCGAGGATGCAAGCAGCTTTTTTAGACCTCTGTGTATAATGTGCACACTGAAATGAAATGGGATTTTAAATGCCAGTGGATTAGCTCCCTAAAACGTTGTGCTAATGATGCATGATGTAGAAGCATCTGGAAGTGTGGGTGTGTGGTTGTATGAGCCTACAGAACATCAAGCAGGAGGCCATGTAAAGAACACACACAGTACACAACACATACAACGTTTCCCAGTTTACCTCAGTCACACAGCCCACAGGTCAAAGTTCAATGTAGGGATTATCTACTTAAAACATTCAGCCTCCTTTTAGCCTCTCCCATGCTTCGGACATGGCTGGGAAAAGATGTTTGTTTTGCAGGAAGCTAATGACAAAGCGCACGGTGGGAGAGGCACACGTGTTTGACCACCTCTGGACATATTCATAACTCAACTTGTTTACCAAAGTCACTGCTAGCTCTCTCCTCTCCTACTGTGTGCTAGGTCATGTATAAACACATATCGACCTCACCTACTCTTTCCCTCTCCCTCCCTCCCCCTCCCTCATCTCCCCCCTGCTTCTTCTCTCCCCCCCCTCCCCCCCCCCTGCCTCTTCTCTCCCCCTCCTCCCTCAGTCTTGGCAGGTCCATCTGAACGTGTGGAGCGTGGCTCAGGTTACATTCACATCGTTAGGCTGAACAAACTAGACCTGGTAAAAATAGAAGCTGAGGGTAACTGGTTTCCTGATGTCCCTGTTAACTTCCAGGCTCAGAGGAAAAACACTACCATAATTTCTCTGAGGGCCCTCAATCTCACTTCCTGGCAGAGATGCTCCGATTGAGGCAGCACTAATGAGAGAATAACAGTCCTTGCAGGCCTCAGCAGTGTGTGTCTGCATCTCAGAGGAAATACAAGAACGGGAGAGGGGGCCATGTAGATAACAGGATCACATGGTTATCTATCACCTATCACCCTTGTGCCCTCTGGTCAGGTCTGGGGTCTATTTCCATCTATTTTGATTCATTCTCATGTCCACCAGAATGCTTGCAGTGTCCTCTGAGGTTTATGCAACATCATGCTTTATGTCTAAACTGATCAAGATTCAGCTTTAAAGGCTCATCTCTGAAACGCCCCCTGATAATTTTACTGAAAGAAAATGTGGATCAATTGGGCTTTATCTGGTCAAGTCACATCCATAAGGTGCTCAGCTGTCAAATCTGTGGCCTGGCCATGAGCCATTGCCAAGCCCACCCAGATGTGGCTGCAACCTACTTACAAACAAACATCCATCTATGCTACAGATGATTGCTGTGGATGAAAAAAAACACAAACTAGTTCCAGTTTAAAAATAGCCCACATAATCCCTGCAAGGCAACGTCACAACCCAGCCTCAGGCAGAGCAACAACATCAGTAACATATGGAGAGTCCTCGACCTGTGTGTGTGTGTGTGTGTGTGTGTGTAGAAGAGGGGACTTCAATACCCTACCTGAACAGGGGTACAGAAATAATATGATGTGCCCTCAAGTATGAGTTTGAGGGCGTCTGCCTGGTGAGAGCACAGTGATGGAAGGGCAAAGCAGAACAAGAGTACTCACGTTGCAGAGTGCTCTCCAGCTCCGAGCCAGCCTGCAGCAGGCTGCGATAGCTCTCCATCTCTCCCTCACTCTCCTCCTGGTCCTGCCCGCTCTCCTCCTGCTCCGAGGCCGGGCCCATCTCCTCCCCCTCTCCCTCGCTCCTCCCCCCAGGGTTAGCCACTTCCACGTCCGTGGCTGTCAGTGCAGTGGAGGGTGCTGGACGCTGTCAAGGCCTCATATCCTCCTGAACCCTTCCGACGGACCTGCTGTCACTCCTCCACATGCAGGGGGAGGGCGTGGAAATGGAAGCCCACCTGCCTCTGCCCGTCCTGGGCTGCAATTGGGGCGATCCCTGGTGCCGTCTCAGGATCCTGAGTCACCTTGAGCTGCATGGAGCACATCCACGCAGAGCAGCACTGCACTGACGGAGGAGGAAGAAGGGCTGTCCTCACTGAAACCAAGAATCAATGGTAGGCTGTTCCTGCCAATGTAGTCAAGAGTCCTTCTGTTGCAATGATGCACTTTCCCCTCACACAAACACACACACACACACAAACACAAACACAACCAGACAGCCACACACACACAAACAGTAGTTCTGCCTAGAAAGTGTCTTTGCGTTAAAAACTGCAGTGCCTTAATGAAGACCCCTTCTAAACAAACACTACCCTCTCCGTCTGGACATCTCTCTCCGTCTCCCTGGGCTCGACGCTCACCCCCCTCTCTGTTTCGCTCTCCCTCTCTCCGTCCAGGCTTCGGTGCGTCAGCTCTGCGCTGTGTGAGGCACAGGCTGCTGACACACTGCCAACTCCCTCCCAACTTTTCCTCCTCTCTCACTTCAGACTCCTCCTCCTTTGGGCTCCGTCTGTTCTTAGTGGTCACTCTATTCCTGGGGCAGGATGTGGGCAGAGGCTGCAGAGCTGGCTGACATACAGCTTACAGCAGTGCTGGGTTATCTGACACTGCTGTTAAACTCTTCCGCAGACTCTACACAAACACAGTGGATCTATTGTAGAATTGTATTCTCTTCTTCACGAAGCCAACACATTGTTCTGCCCATGCAAACTGCACACACAAACACACAGAGAGAGAGAGCAGAGAAAATGAACGGGTGTCATTGTGTACATAATGATAGAGAGGCTCACTCATCTCCTCCACCCCCAGAAGTCAACCTGCTTCTGTTCTGGACAGAGCACACACACACACAAACAGGAGAGGAAGAGGACACAGCAGACATTATGAATTAAGATCAGACACACAGTAAGTCACTTACAGGGACACACATACACCGCACGTCACTTAGTTACTTGCATACACATTTCCAGTAAGACCCACATGCACACACACAGCAAGTTAGAGAGTTGCTCGCACACACAGTCAATCCCAGAGGCTGCCGTGTGTGTGTGGTGCCACAGTGTGGCGTCTTGAATGGCGCTGCAGCAGGAAGTGGGAGGTCTGAACTCATAGGGACCCAGTCACGCAGTTCATCCTCTTAAGCTTCTCATCCACCTCATTACTGCACAGCATCTGCTTAGCACAGCCAAGCCTACGCAGCACACACACACACACACACGGCCTGAGAGTTGAAGACGTAACACTAACATGGATGCCACAACAGCACAACACACAGTAGAATATAAGATCCAAGCAAAACACAAAAACAGTTGTTGTTTTTTTTTCTTCAAAACATTATTCAGTTTTATTCCAGAAAATGATCAGCCTTGAACATACTGGTCTTAAAGAGGTACATTCAGATCTGAGGTTTCAGAGTTCTGAGGCTGGAGACTGTGGGTAGGGGGCTGGAGGTGGGGTGAGGTGCCTGCTTGTGCCAGCCTCCACTTCCAGGCAGCACCCGCACCCCAGCGTTGAGCCCCATCATCCAGCCAGTCTCCACAATCATAGAGCCTCTTGCGCTTTTTATGGGTGTTTCAAATTTTCTTACAAAACAGGTGGCTGGAAAAAGGTTGCATTAAAAATACAATCATTCTTTTTCATTTTTAGTCAGGCAAAACATGATAATCCAATATTTTTTGATATAAGCTTTGAAAATAGCATCTCTGATGTTTTAAAGGTTTGTTTATGTTCATTTTTCTTTTTTACAATGCAGGAAGCCCCTCCCCCCCACACACCTCTCCTGCTCCCTGACCTAGGACACACCCCCTGGCATGAGCTGCCACCCACCTGCCTCTCACACCCAAACAGGTATCTGTCCTGCCTTCTGGGTTTGGAAAAGAAACATCCCAAAGCTGATGTTTACTCACCCCTGTCAAACTAATCTGGACCTCATGAGTGAAGAAAAATACTGTATTTTCTCTCCTAATGAAGGTAGATGGTGGGTTAGAGAAATACGTTAAATCTCTATAACATTTGGCTTGGGGGCGTTGTTAGTTTGCCCACTATGCGAGAGGGTGAGGTGGAGGGGAGCAGGGATGGGTGTGTCTGGGAGACAACCGTCAAATGAGTTGGCATGGGCACACATCTGTCTGATACACAACACAGGCTAAAGGAACTGGCAAACGCTGATCCATTCTCGGCGATAAAAAAGATTTATGTCATAAAAAATAGAACATTTGTGAGTAAAATTACACGTAACAATAAATATGTCAAATAGATTTTACACGTTGCAAAGAAGAAAAAGAAATAACAAAAAGAATCGTTCTGGATAGTTTCTAAAAGTGATGCAAACCGTGGTATGTAAAATGGAATGTATTAAGCAATAACGCTAAGGACAGGACAGAGGAGGCTAACCCAAGCCCCACCCAGCCTGCAGGAGGCCGGGGGGAGGGGGAGCCTCACAGTGGTAACTATGGTGATCAGAAACCAAGATGGTTCTGCAGTGTGGACCTTTACTTTCACACTGCAGCCCATCTTGGACAAGCAATGTGGCTAACTAACCTGTAATGGGACAAATATACCTCATTTAGGCTTTTAGTGCATGTGTGCATTTGTGAGTACAACTGTGCTGCTAGGCACACGAACGACAAACTCAGAAACTTAAAACACAATCACACCTCGTTCGTCACCTACAGTTCAGATGCTTCAAGTTGGACGTAACATTTTGTATCTCCCCATTCCTTGGCTTTTGGCTTTGAGGAAAGTTATTTAAACTCTAGACAGAACATATACACATATACTAATTTTCTAACTCCAATAAAGTTCTCTTAAATGATCACTGAGATTAAACAATTTCAGGTCAGGTTTACCGGACCACATGAGAAGGTAGAAAGGTAGTCTGGATCACTGGCTCATTGCCCGGATTTCATTCAACTCTGTCACACACAGGCATAGGATACTCATAGTCACACGCAAACAAACATACCGTTTTTGGAGAGATGAGGGGGTGAGTGGTCTCCACACTGGCCCACCTCAGTATTGAACACACTGCAAATATATCCTGAACTCGTTCTATCAGTAACCTCAGCGTGCTAGCTAACACAACGTCTTTGCTGGACTGGGTTGGAATCACATAACATGTAACGAGGAACTCATTTCAATTTGGACATTGATGGACAATTTGGATCATTGATCAAAATACAATTTAAAAATCAGCATGTTGTCGCAACTTTTCTTCTTCTTTTTTTTTTTTTTTTAACAAACCTTCCAGAAAGATGAACATATAATGACGATGGCAACATCAGTGGAATGTGGCCTTGGGTGGAGCCTTGGTTCATGCAGATGAATCATTCTTGGGGACAGTGGAGGTGCGACTGACTGCCTGCTGGAACACACGCAGCCCGAAGCCCCTCACAAGGCAGCCGTAGATGCATTCATTTCAATCTGTAAGCTAGTATATCAAACAACACAACAGGGCCCAGGAGGAGGAGGGAAGCCCAAGAAGGAACAGGGGAAACTGCCCGTAATCTGAAGAGTCAATGGACAGAACGGGATCAAAAAGAAGACCCAAAAACAAGGACGAGCAGTGGGGGTTCTGCGTGGGCCAGTGGTGCAGTGTTCTGCACTGCAGGCATGCGAGGGAGAGGGGGTGGGGGGGGGACTTAGGAAGGGAGCAGGAGAGGAGGGGGACAGAACCAGCAGCTTCTAACCAGCGCTGTACTCAGAGCCCCTCTCTAGGTTCCTTTGAGCTTCTTTTCTGTTTAGATCCTTTTCTGCTTTTTGTTGTTGTTGTTGGCCTCATTCCTTCTGATCAGGCAGGACGGCAGGCAGCAAAGATCCACTGTCTTCAAGTCCTGAAAGAGGAAGGATGCGGCTTGGTCTTCTTTGCTGCCCGTTTACTCCCCCTCCTTTAAGTACTTGTAGGACAGCGGTGTGACAGCAGCGATCTGGGGAGGAGACACACACACATACACACTGTTTCAGCCCCTCCACGTTTCTGACCTTGAGATTACCCCTCGGCCCTGTGCCAATCACTTGGAGATGATCAGAGCGGTGGCCAATAAGACATCAAGGAACACACCCGGAATCAAAGCGGGATTGGCCACAAACCCAAACAGGCAGAACCGATTAGACCCATCTTCCCGGCTTAGAGATCATCAGAAATCAGCCCCAGGTGTCCTGCAAACTACAGCTCTAATTTGCCACCCAGGTGTCTGGTGATCTGAAGGAGGGGGAAGAGGAGGAGGCGGGCGGGCGGCGCTGAGAGAGACAGGTGAGCTTTACCTGGAGGTCTTTATGACGGAGTCCTCTGACAGCTAGGGGGGATAAAAAATGAGGTTAAACATGTGGTGCAGTGCAGAGCCAAAAGGTGTAAACCTGGATCTGGTGTTACACAAACAGCCCCTCGGTCCCACAGAACAGCAGGCATTAGGACCCAGTGGAGAGCCAGCAGCATTCGACATCAGGTTAGGGCTGGGCGCAACATGCGGTGAGCTAAGCTTGACGTGTACCGAGCATTACCGACAAATTACAACAACAAAAAAACACCCAACAGGCCGACAGCTGACGCAGGTTCAAACGTGCACCCAGGTGACACAGAAGAACACAATCATGACCACAAGCACCACCAGCCACGGGGAGAAGGATTAATGGCATATAGTCAGTTGAGCAGTCCAGATAAGCACCCCAAATACACCCACACACACACACCCACTGCACCTGATGACAGATGAATCCACAACGCAACTGGGAAGGACTATTGTCAAACGATTGAAAGTTGTCAAACATCAACAACAGTACAGAGCTCATGCGAGGGGCCGATTAAGAGGGCATCCAATGGCAGGCTGAGAAGAGCATTCATCTTTCTCTGGCTTGACCCTTCAAGCACACAAGCATAATCCTTACGGTGCGTGTCCACTACAGCGGAGCGTCGGCTTCCAATCCATTTTCAATGAAACCGCTCCCACAATGCCCTACACGAGCGTCAACGGTTTCATTGAAAATGGATTGGAAGCCGACGCCCACTCGCCGCCCACGCTGCTGTAGTGGACACACACCGTTACCGCTCAGTCTGTGCTCCACCAAAATCATGTTCATGGCGAGATTGGCAGATGATAAAAGTTAAATCCTTGCTTGGGATTGTGTAATATAAATGGTCTTACCTGAAGACTGGGAAGCTAGACAAACTTTGTATCGCGATCAGACTTTGTGTCCTTGCTGGCAAGCATTAAACTATTGTACTTTCTCTGAATCTGACGACTCTGTGCATTACTTGACAAAGAAAATATCCTAACAAATTTTTTTTTTTTTAGGTCATTAAAGTGCAAAACCAAGAGGCTGTGATGACGAAGACCCTTTTCAGCCAACCAATTAGAGCTCGGTACACTGCAGGAAAGTGCGCCTCCTACAGGAAACCGGGGATTACGCAGGTAGCTGAAGGGCTAAACCGGGTTCCTGGACTAAAGAGCAACACACCGTCTGTGGAGGAGGCTAGGGAGCAGGATTTGGGGCGTCTTGTTAGATTGTTGTTAAAGTTAGGTGGAGCAGTGGGTCGCTGACCCTGACAATATAGGCTGCTGGATTAAAGGGAGCAGGTCTTTGATTGGCTTATGTGGTCTCTGGGGCGGGGTGAAGGTGAGTCTGGTACCTGTTCATAGCACAGTATTGGACTCATCTGAAAAGGTTCTCATGAGCAGGGGCCTGGCTGAAGATGGGGGAACCTGGGGGTCCCCTGCGCTCGATTCTACCGGCTTCTTCTGGAAGGGTGAGGCAAGAGACACTAATGACACCTCCATGCTAGTACACACACACACATACACACACTCACATTCCAGCGTACACACAAACTCACAGTGGACAAAGCATTTTGGATAATACACACACACACACACACACACCAGAGCTAATTTCATAAATGAAAATGTTGATAAAAAATATTAGTTTACAACCTGCGTAAGTTTGATCCTTACAAAGAAAGGTTGTGGAAAAATGTGTGACTAATACTTCTCGTCACAATTTTCACTGATGAAATCCACACTGACACACACACACAATTGTCTGCCGTGGAGCCGTTGCAGCTGCGGTGGGTCCTGAGGCAGGGCTGCTGGCAGGAGTCTGAGCACACATGCAGGTCAAACCCTCACGTGTTTGTGCACTGCATTCACCTGAATGGGCATCATGCAGAGACAGCAGGCACAACAGCACAGGCAGCTGGAGGACAATGATCGTGGCTAGCTGACTAGCTTCTGGGGATAGCTACCATACAAGCTGACTGGAGCTAGCTATCTGGGGTGAACGACCAAACACGTTTTGACAGGGGAAAGAACCGATTCTAAACTCACTATGACCCTTGTAAGTACTGTATGGAACACCCATGGCAACAGGAAACAAGCCTGACCTTCGCAATACCCAGGGAGGCACCACATAGTCACAACAAGGGGGGTGTGGAGGGGAACGGAAGGGGAAGGGGACACAAGGTAGGGGGGTTAAGCAAGACACTTAGGAGAAAAACATGGCAACCCAGGGCCAGGAGAGGTAAAAAGAGCAAGGCGGAGAGACCTCAGTCACTCCAGGAGAAGCTGTGAGTGCTGGCGGTCTGCGACAGCATGAAGATAGTCGACGTCCCCGAGGAAGGAAGGCGATGCTTCATCTGAGGGGCCAAGCAGCAGGGGAAAGAGAGAGAGACCAGAGAGATACAAACGCAGGGTGAGACAGAGGGTAGAGTGAGAGCAGTAGGGGTAACAGTAGTGATAAGATTCAGAACAGAGGAGGTAAGCAGAAAGACTGCAGGTTAGCGAGTAAAGACAAGCAGGGAGGGTCTTTCATTGAGGTTCTTTTGGATGGACAGCTCCCTGGTGCTACAGTAACCAACCAGTCACGTTTTCAGGACAAAACTCATAGTTCCACAAAAGGACTGGGACTATCTTCCCTGAGAATTCTAGTGATGAGATGAACAACCAAATGACTGAACACCTCTATGCAGGCAGCGTGTTTGGTATCGGACAAAATTGAATAATTCTTCAAATTTTCTCCAGATCAGCAAAAAACAACAGCTGGCTCTGGTGATCTTTGTTAGATGAGTGGGCTCTGTTACCAAAACCAAACCATCTGCAGGACAGAAACATCACCAGTCATGGACAAGAGCCAACTCCATCCAGTGGAAACTAGGATAAACATTTTAAATGGAAATGCTGGAATCCGTGTGTCTCAATAACGACATGACCCACAAAAAGTGATCCTGCAAGTGAACATCATAACTGGAAAACGTCAACTTACAAAAACAAAACAAAAAAAAGTACGTAAGAAACAAACATGAAATATTGGATGATGTCTGGGTGTGACAGAGTAATGTGCGTGACAATGCTAAGGTGTATGTGTGACAGTGTGTGCATTGGCACATGCGTGTGTGTGTGTACCTGTCGTGAGTGGGGTCCGCGGGGCTTGCGCAGCACCACCAGCAGGATGTCGGGCAGCAGGCTGAGCAGGATGAGCAGGATGATGACCAGCCAAGCAGACACCGAGCTCAGCATGTTGGCAAACACAAAGTACAGGCGCTGCTGCTGCAGGAAGGGCCTGGGGCAGAGGAGAGGACAGACAGGGGGGAAACTAACCACCAGGAATTCTGCTCTCGGTCAAGTGTCATTGAGCTGGACACCTAAATCAGTCATGAACTAAAAGAAGTCAACCGTCCACATTAGAATCCCAAGGCAGAGCAGGGAGAGGTGTGTGGCCAGAGAGGAGGCTCTGTTCCTCACCATATGATGCCTCCCCAAAAGAAGCTGAAGAACACATAGAAGGCTAGGGAGCCCCAGATGACAAAGTGGTTGATCCATGTCCAGTGTCTGGTGTCCAGAGCCAGCTGGGGGAACACAGGACAAGGGATGAAGAATGTATATATATATATCTTTTTTTTTTCTTCTAATTTAATAATAACAAATATAAATACAAATGTGAAATGAAAACCAAGAGCTGCACCTTGAGTGTGACGGTGAACACGAGGACGGTGAACACTATCGTCCCGTACGACCAATTCCCAAACACCTGGAGGTTAACGAGACAAAAGAGGGGCTATTTATAGCACCGCATTTGCTGACGCCTGCAGTATGCCTGGGTGAACCCGTGGTGGTGGAGGGGTTCCTCTGGATATCAGGAGGACTTACCTGGCCGTTATCCTGGAGGGCAGGGTTACTGAACAGATAGCGGACCCCGAAGAAGAACAGAAGGCCCTGAAAGACCCCCAGCAAGGTCCAGTACAGGAAGGGGCACCAACGCAAGTTGGCATTCTTCGCTATCTCCCTTTGGAGGAAGGCGAGGACAGGAGGGGAGAGACGAGTCAAGCAAGCACAAACACAGTGGATTTCAGGGCACAGGAAGCGTAGTTCCCTGGTCCTACCTGTAGAGGGTGGCATTGTCCAGCAGGACCTCCATGCAGATGTGCTGCTCCAACAGGCTGTAGGCCAGGATGGGCATAGAGGTGAAGCAGATGTTGTACATCGTCAGATAGGCTGCGTCGTACAGGGGCTGGGGGGAGGAGGAGGAAGGAGAGGGGGGTGGAGGAGGAAGGAGAGGGGGGTGGAGGAGGAAGGAGAGGGGGGTGGAGGAGAGGGGGGGAAGGAGGAAGGAGGGTGGGGGGGGGAGGAGGAAGGAGAGGGGGGGGAGGCAGGTAAGGAGTGGCACCAAGGGATTAATATAATGGAGAGGATGATGTTCTTACAAACACATGCGCCCATAAACTCACTCACTCACTCACTTGAGGCACAGCAGTACAACTCTGTGTCAGTGTGTGCTACTGTTTCTCTCTGGCTCCATGCACAGACAGACATATCCTTGATTTGCATCAAGGACACACACACACATAAATAAACTGTGTGTGTATATTATATATATATTATATACACACGCACAGACAAGCCTGTATTCAAGCGGGGACTGAAAATGAGAGGCTACTTTTAGACTTTAGGCTACTTTTAGACCAGAGTGCATCCTCATATTGTGCTCATGTGCAATGAGTCGAAGCCCTGTGGGAGATGGCAAACCACTGAATAAACCATCAGGAGACAGACCCTGTATGGAGAAGGTGGAGATGCTGCACTGTGTGAGTCTGTGCTCCTCATGCATGTATCTGTGCTCTTCATGTTTAGGAGGTTTCCTCTGTGGAAGCTCATGTGTATATAACATGTCAGCCACTCCAGGATAGGGTGGGTGGGGGGGGTTGGAGGGGGAGGGGGGGCGGTCAGAAGGGAGGAGCTGGTGGAGGAGGTCTCCACGGTTCAGCACGATACTCTGGACCCTTCATGTTCAGAGCATCTTTGAACCGGAGAAAGGGCAGGGGGACTCACCTGCTGGGAATATCCACAGAAGAACTGGTACAAGAACTGAGGTAAGATGAAGCAGAGGTTCTACACGGCAAAAGAGGAGAAGGAGAGATGGGACACAGAAAGAAAGAGGGACGACAGAGAGAGAGAGATGGGGGAAGAGAGAGGGTGGTGGTTAGTATCCTCTTTAAAGGCTTTGGTGTCTCAGATCACATGAACTCGGGCATAGAGCTTCATAGAACAAGAACCCTGAACATCTGACTTAAGGAGGACTAGCCTTCCCCATTCAAACCAACACGATTGTGGCTTTAAAAAGACAACACAACAGATATGGAGACTGGCGCCTACCTTGTAGAAGAAGTATTGCACCAGGTGGGCGATGCGGACGTAGTACAGGTGCCCGTGAGCCAGCAGGAGCTTCTTCAGGTGCTTGAGTTTGGGGATGGCGTAGTCGCTGTTCCTGACGGCCTGGCGGCCCTCTTTACCCTTTATACCTGGGGGGACGGGGGGACACATGACTCAGCGACAACATGCTGCATGTGTGCCTGGAGCCTCATTAGCGGCTAGCAGATAGCGCCGCATGTCCTACCGATGCCGACGTGTGCTTCCAGGATCATGCTGACGTCGTTGGCCCCGTCCCCTATGGACAGGGTGATGGGGTTGCCTTTGGAGTTCTTCACCAGCTTCACTATCTGGAGAGGAGAGAGGGAGGAGGAGTGGAATGAGCAACTCTTGTCGATCTGACAGGAGACAGCACGCGAAGGACCTTTCCCTGGGGGCGGGCCTACCTGGGCCTTCTGCAGGGGCGCCATGCGGCAGCAGAGCACGGCGGTGCAGTTCTGGCAGATCTGCAGGAACAGGCTCTTGTAGCTGCTGGAGACGGAGTCTGGAGAGGCGTTGAACACCAGGGAGAGGGTGGCCCCGTCGATGATGAAGCCGTAGTCCTGAGAGGCCGATGACCAGCTCCTGGGGTCACACACACGCAAGCTTACAGTTCATAGCACGCCTAAACACACCCTGAGAAAACACACAAACCTAGCACTGGTCCCCAGACATGAATTGAACACCTAAAAAAATACAACTGCCCAAACTCAAGCTCAGTTATAATCCATGTATGTCCGTCGCCCAGTGCTGACCTGGTGACCCCGGCCTTGACCGGAGGGGCGTCCTTCACCGCCCTCTTGTGGTAGTCCATCAGCAGCTCGTGGAGGCGCTCGCCGCGCTTCCTCCCCCCGTCCTCCAGGGTGCGCACCGTCAGCTCCAGCAGCTCCGTGCCCCGCTGGAACAGGCGGCAGGCGTAGCACGTGGACTTGGCCGTCTCCATCTTGTCCCCCGTCAGCACCCACACCTTCATGCCCGCCCCCTGCAGCGCCTCCATGGTCTCTGCTGCCTCCTCCTGCAGCCTGGGGGGTGGGGAGGGAGGAGGGCGGTGTTAGGGAGAGGCAGGTGGCGAACAGCAAATCAGCGTCATGGGGGGTGGAGGGGCAGAAAAGAGTCTGAGTGGGAGGTGAGAGGCTCACACACACACACACACACACACACACCTGTCCTCCACGGCGGTGGCTCCTATGAGGCTCATGCCTGTCTCCACCTGGTTGTAGATGGCCATGAGCTTCTCCTCTCGGTCCTGCAGGGCCAGCCTGGCTTCCCTGAGCCCTGCGTCTGCCTGGGCGTACTCCTCCACCCCCAGCTTCTTGTAGGCCACGCACAGGGTCCTGTAGCCCTCCTGAGAGCGCACACACACACACACACACACACACACACAGAGGCACCCCGACATAAGACAACAATAGGATTGACTCTGACTGAAGACTGAGTGTGCGTGAGTGGGGCTCACCGTGGCGTTGCGCTCCACGTGCATGCGGATCCTCTCCACCTCCTCCTGCTTCACCCGGGGGAAGATGGAGGAGTCGGCGCCCTTACAGAAGAGCAACGTGTCACCTAAGCACACACACGCACAGGTCAGGGCTGGGGGGGGGCGTCACCAGTAAACAAGGGTCAAGGCAGTGGAACAAGAGTGATTCCAGGCGCACCTGATTTCGACCGAACGATCACACTCATCCGCCTTCTGACGGGGTCAAAGTTCAAGACGTGAAGCAGCTCGTACCTTCAGAGGGAAACCAGACGACCACGTCAGCACAAATAAACAACACCCTCGGGGGGGGGGGGGAACATTGCCAACAAATGCGTGAGAAAACTGCCGACTCACACTTCCACGTCGTTGTTCCTGTTGAGTATCTTCATGTTCTTGCTCTCCAGACCCAGGAAGGTGAAGCCGTACCTGCAGAGGGAGACAGAAACACACCGCACCCTCAGCACAGATGTCCTTTCACATCTATTGGATGGGTGGATTCATTCATGTCTTAGGTCTCTTACTTCATGGCTCCCTTGACCAGCGCCACCTCGTCTGGTGAGGAAGCGATGAAACCTCTGGGCTCCTCCTCCTCTGATTGGCCCCCATCTCCATCCAGCCCCGACACCAAGCCCAGCCCCAGGCCGTCCACATGGCCCATCACCCGGTCTAGCTGGCTCTGGGCCCCTCTCGGGGCGCTTGGCTCCTTCACCTGCACCGTGTGACACAGGCACAGCGCCCGCAGGAAAAGCTCCTCCTTCTCCTGAAAAGACGCCACACGGTACGCCAAGGGTTAATGACGCCACCTTAGCCGTTCCATCCCAAGCTGAGAGGGACTTTCGTCCGGCTTGTAAAAGCCCTTTTTGCTGTGGGGCAGAGAGGGCAGACGGGTGGGGCTCAGCCTAGCGGGAGCGCCATGCGGTCGCTGGTGCTGGGAGGGCGGCCTGAGGGGCTCATGCTGAGAGCTGTCAGGTGAGAGGGCACAGTGTTAACATGATGGGGGTGAACACGCGTGTGCTCTGCTCATGGCCCCGGGGGTCCCTGGAGACGCCCAGGCATGTGTGGGCCATATGTTGGATGGAGAGAGCTAGAGAGAGCTAGAGAGAGAGAGAGAAGGGGGGGGGAGAGAGAGAGAGCGCTAGAGAGGGAGAGAGAGCGCTAGAGAGAGAGAGAGAGAGAGAGAGAGAGAGAGAGAGAGAGAGAGAGAGAGAGAGAGAGAGAGAGAGAGAGAGAGAGAGAGAGACAGACGGACCCACCCTGCCAGCCTTCTGCTGCAGCTTGTTCACAGGTCCATCTGTGACACAGAAGCCGTCCAGCTCGGTGTCGGCGTCGCGGTACTTGTACTGGAAGCCGTCGATGCAGCACTCGATGAACTCCATGTTGTTCTGGGTCAGCGTACCCGTTTTGTCTGTGAACACGTACTCCACCTGAAGGGTGGCGGGAGAAACGGCGTCAGACTTCGCAGAAAAACGCCATAAAAAAAGACCTCTGCCAATTAACAGGCGCAAACAATAAGAATGGGCAATTAATCCCTGACAGAATTACACTCCAGTTTAACGAAGCATCAACTTTAATTTAAGTAATCATCTGGCAGCCCAAGTGTGTCAGATGGACCGTCGCTCTGTTTGAATTGTAGGTGCAGGAAAAACAGGAGTCAAGGAGACACAGCCAATGAAGTCCAATTAAGACCACTTCAGACTTTAGAACCTGGGCCAGATGACTGATTTCTCATTTGGATTGAGGGACTTCAACTACTGAGAAATAAGCAGGACGCCGCCAAACGTATGCCAAGCGCATGCCAAACACACATGTGGAAGTGTGAGGTACCACCTGATCTGAAACTGTTGGACAGGTGTGAGCAAGGGGCTCCACCACTCCTGATACCCATACAGTCAAGTCAGATCAGTGATTTTGCAGAAAAAGGACCCTTATCTTGGCTCAGACGACCCTCCCTTCCTCCCCCCGCCCCCGCCCCCCTCACCTGTCCCAGCTCCTCGTTGAGGTCGGAGGTGTTGACCAGCGCCCCCTCCTGGATCTCGGGGTCGTAGAAGTCTTTGTCCCAGGAGATGAAGAAAGAGCCTAGGAACTTCTGCATCTCCACGGTAACGTACATGGACACGGGAATGATGAAGTTGAACAGCACCATGAAGGACAGGAAGTCCGTGAACATCTTAAGGTACTGAAAGGGAGGAGCGACACAAAGATATCTTCAAAAAAAGCACATACACAGGAGCCAGACTGGACTCGTGTGTGTGTTGTCACCAGTGATGTCATCCCCGGTCACAGAGCTATAATCCCACAGGGTGTGACGTCAGCGTCTGTGCTGGTGGCCCAGCGCCCTCACCAGGTTGGTGTCCTTCTCCCTCTGGGTCTTGTGGTTGTACCAGGGCTCGTCCTGGCCTGGCTTGCTCTGCCACACGTACTTCAGTGTGGTGCACACCAGGGCCTTGCTCACCAGGATGGTCAGGTACACCAGCAGGAAGGCGTTGATAGACCTGGAGGGTGGACGTGGGGGTAGGACCGTGTGGGTAGGACCGTGTGAGCCCTAGCCTCTACTAGTAGGTCCAACTAGCACGGCTAACTGCTCAAAAGGCTCATCGTACCACAGATCCGATTTGCCTTTGCCACAGATCTTTTGCTTTATCCTATTGAGGTTTTGTAAATGATATCTTGCAAATGTGAGTTTGAAACTCTCTTTGACCCTTCCCCCCGCCCCCCCTGCTTACTTCTCCACTGCAGAGCGCTTCTGGGACTTGCCCTGGTAGTTGAGCGCCATCTTGGTCTCCATGCCTGTGTACACTGCCACGCCTGCAGCAGGGGGAGGGGGGCAGGCGGGCGGGGGTTAGCAAGACAACCTCTCTCATGTTGACCCCCACAGTAAAGCCTCAACACACTACAGGTCCAAGAGAGACTAATTAGTTCAGTCCCACTCACCATAGATCTTCAAAGTGTTCTTCAGGGTAGCGCCTTTCAAAAGGAGGTTTTCTGGGCCTAGAGACCTGCAATACACACACACACACACACACACACACACACAAACATATATAAACCACATTAGCTTCCTACACCATCTCTGTGCCCCGCTCTGCCCCTGCTGGAAAGCTGGCACAGGCCCGGGCTTGGCAGAGGGTCTGAAAGGGCCACTAGCGATAGATGGCTGGAGCCAGGGATCTGACTCTGCCCCCAATGTTCTTGAGAAGGACACGGGCGCATCGTTTTCTAAGACCACTACAGAGCGGTCAGTGACAAACGCTCCTGGAGCGCGGTTTCAAAGGGCTGCCTGAGACTGTGCCAGCGTGCCTTTACTTTAACACAGCTCCAGAGTTATGGATCAATGAAATAATGATTTGATGCTAATGCTCAGGGAAAATACCTGAGTACTTAAACCACCGACTGCTTTTCTTTCTTTATTTGGAAGAGTTAAGGTGTGTTTGTGTGAGTGTGTGTGTGTGTGGCTGTGTGTAAGTGAGAACACAATACAAGGACATAATCATGGGGATGTTTACCTAACAGCAGGTTCCTGGTCGTTCCTGTAGATGTGCATACGCCCAACAAACCTATACAAACACACACAGTTATGAGTTATAGGAGCACATGAACCCACCCAATAGCAGTTGCATGCTCTGTATATACCAAGACAACCTTGACGTGTTGGGCTGTGTTTCCTATTCTGTCTTCCAGTTGAACAGTCTGCGTGTCAAGACACAGTGACACAGCAGTAATGGCCGTATCAGTTTTCAGTAGTGAACGGGTGTCAAACGGAAAGCAATCGCATCACCATCTGCTCATCACCAGGACCTTACGGAGTGGACCGCACCAATTACGAGCGGGGATAATCACTGGTGGTTAGCCAGCGGCACGCCAAGCTGGCAAACCACCCTGCTTTATTGACTCTGAAAAGACAGCATCTGGCTCCTGTCTTCCTTAGCACGTCTCCAGCTCCACGGTGACACGTGGGCCAGGTGTAATGACAGCTCAGTGGCCGTAGGGGGCGCCCGAGGCTAGCACTGCAGAGTGAGGCTGCAGGAGGAACGTCAGGCCTCCCCCGACTACTCTGGTCCCCCCGCCCCTGAACGAACTTTCCCTTCATTTCCTGGAGAGTCTCACCACCCAATCTGGCTTTACAAACACCAGTCACGGTATGTCATCGACGCGCTAGGGCGGCCGTGTTAACGCACCTGCCGACAGCTTCACGCTGTATAATCACACCGTCAGCAACAGAGGCTGACTCGACATTTCAAGTTTGTCCGTTTGTTCATGCTAACACTGGACACATCCCCGCCTGCACATGCTCTGTGAGGCTGGTTCGTGGGCGCAGGCGAGGAGAGGGGCCTACTTGTAGAGGTCAGGCTGGGGCTGCTCGCACTCGATGGTGGCGCTGAGCAGGTCCAGCTCCTTCTCCGTTTCGGGTACCGTGTAGTGTGTCTGAGAGGGGAGACAGATATAAAAGGAAGTGCTGACTGATGTGGGTCAGGTCGTCATGTGGCGGTTCACGGAAATCACACACACACACACTCTTAGAAACGGGCACACACATGGAAAAAAACGACGTTAGCATGCACACTAAAAACGCCCACAGAATGGAAACATCCACACAGCAACACGCACACCATTCACACAGCAGACACACGAGCTGTTGCGGCGCAGGACTAGAGGAAGTGCTTGTTAGGGAGGGAGGGAGGGATGGAGGGGATGAGGATGCCCCAGTGGGGGCGTCCCTGGATGCCTCCAGCAGGATGCCTTCAGCAGCCTCTGCTCTGCCCCCACCTTGTGGTTGGACTCCCCGTCCAGGCTGGCGGTGGTGACGAAGCACGTGTCGTCATCCCTGCTGGACTGGAGCAGGATGAGGTCACAGGGGAAGGTCTCGTCCTCCTCCACCTCCACCACGTCTCCCACCTGGGGGGGCGAGGACAAGGACATGGGATTAACGCTCGTCTGAACTGGATCACACAGGAAGGAAGGGGCGCCAGGAAGGTAAACACGCACACACACACAAAACACAATTCATTTGGGATCATCTACTAAGGCAGGGTTACAATCCTCTGCACCCACATCTCTCACACAAGCACACGCAAAACACACACGCTACACAGACACACACACACACGCTACACACATGCTACACACACACACGCTACACACATGCTACACACACACACGCTACACAGACACGCGCTACACACACACGTTCCCAGCGTCAGTGTGTGTCATGGCAGACGGCTGGGGGAGGGGGCTGAGGTGCACCTTAATCTTCTCGCTCTCCTTGCGGGTTCTGAGGCCATCCTCCAGCACAGTCACCAGGTACTTGTTCACCTCGTTGTCTGCCTTGTGCCGCAGCCAGTCCTCGTAGCCCTGAGAGAGGGGGGGGGGGGGGGGGGGAGAGAGAGAGGGGGGAGGGTCAACGACAGCGGACAGCAAACCCAAAGCCGGAGCCAACAGGAATTTGAGAGCCAAAGAGTGAACAGGAAGGACAGAGGAAGTTGGGGCGAGGAGGGGAGGAGAAGGAGGGTGGGTGGATGGATAGAGAGAGAGATGAGCGCCGTTTCAGGGCTGGAATAAGGGGTGGAGCAAAGAGGGGAGGTGCAGCACAAATCCTTCCCTCCCTCCCTCTCTCTCTCTCTTTCTCCCTCCCTCCCTCCCCAGTGTCCCACTTCAAAGTGTGGCTGAGGGCAGCAGTGGCAGCAGCACCGGCCCGGCCTGCTCTCCCTGTGTCTCATATAAATCTGGAAGGAAGTCCACCCCTCCATTGTGCTAATTCAAAGCCCGAGCAGCAGGCCACCGCTGAAAAGCCAATCCTAAAACAATGCATCAGAGGCTGGGCCAGAGGCTGCTGAGGAGAGGGGAGGAGCAGGGAGACACCTCTCATCCCCCTGCTTCCACACCCACACACCATTTGGTCCCTTTCCCCGACAACTCTGTTGCCCTCCCTCCCTCGCTGATCCAACCACGGCACTTTAGAACTGAACCTTGGCAAAGGAGGAAACATCCATAATGCATTGGTAATATTTCACACGAAAGCTTTCAGTTATTTATTTATTTGCTGTTTTACCACAGGGACTTGTAGTTAATGTTTGAAGAAGCGAGGATACAAAGAAAGGAAGTGAGCGAATCGGTCAGTGTGCAAGGTGAAGCAGAACCTCACCTGTTTGATGGCGGTTACTGTGATCACGAAAAACAAGGGTAGGCCACTGGTGACTGGGCTGGTGGGGGTGTCCACTATCACCTGGGGGGGGGGGAGCAGAGGAAGGTGAACTGGGTCTCCGTGTCACCTTCAACACATTTTTCAATTTACAACCTTACCATGCGGGCGACACCTCAATGCTTTAGGGCACAGTAAAGAAAGGGCGTTTGTTGACGCCATTTCGAAGACCAGAATAACTTGACATGGGAAACCGAGTCTAACAACATTTGGCAAGTTACAACACAGTCATCCAGAAAGGGAGGGGGGGAGGGAGGGAGGAGGGATAGCGTGGGAACAACAGCTCAGAAGGCGGAGCTGTTTGCCATAACCAGAACGCGTATGCGTGTAAGGCATCTTCCCCAAACTCCATGTTGATGCCATGAACAGGGGGGGGATGTTTGCAGCCTTGACCAGGAAGGGACCACAGGCTACCTGAACATGAGCCCAGCAGGCTGTCTGCTTAATCTGCTGGCGGGGGATTCAGGGTGGTGGGCCTCTGGTACAGCTCCCCAGAGAGAGAAAGAAAGAAAGAGAAGAGAAAGAGAAGAGAAAGAGAAAGAGAGAGAGACGAGAGAGAGAGAGAGAGAGAGAGAGAGAGAGAGAGAGGAGAGGAGAGAGAGAGAGAGAGAGAGAGAGAGAGAGAGAGAGAGAGAGAGAGAGAGGAGAGAGAGAGAGAGAGAACACAAGGGCAAGATAATCCTTCACCCAGCTCAGGAACACCACTTGACCAGCACACTCAGAGCCAAAAGTCTTGCACAAACACCCAACCCATCATGTGTGTGTGTGTGTGTGCATGCCAGTGTAACCTCTAAAGCCCTCACAAGGCACTACTCCTGATCCTGTGGCATGCAGAGGACTCCACCACCAAGTTCCCGCTGAGAGCAAACAATGACAGCAAGTCATGACACGCCCTCCCGCTGTGCGCGGGCACGTCTCGGCGGGCACGCAGGCCGGCTGGTTGGCATTCTGGCCGGGAGCAGGACAAGCTGTCAGATAGACATCAGAGGAGCAGGAGCCAACCCTCCCTGGTGCTTTCCTCACCTGTGCTCTGACTGGGGAATGAGACAAGCACACAGACCCTGCATGCACAAACCAGCCCTCTCGCTCGCGCTCTCTCTCTCGCTCTCTCTCTCTCTCTGTCGCACGTATACACACACGCACACACATACGAGCGCGCACACTTTTTCAGGGAACGCACCACGAAGCATCTGAGCTTTGGTGTGATTACAATTAACTTGGAGATAAATCAATTAGAAGTCGGAGACGGCCTGGTGCACATCCGACCTTCAGGAGGAATGCAAAATAAGGGAGACGGAGAGAGAGCGAGGGGGGGAGAGAGTGAGGTAGTGAGTGAGGTAGTGAGGGAGGGAGGGAGTTAGGGAGGGAGGGAGGGAGGGAAAGTAACTGAGGAAGAGACAGACAGAGACAGAAGAGTGTTTCTCTAGGATTAGGATACCTTACCAACCCTTATGAGCAGCAGAGCTGGAGGTGAGGGGAGCAGAGAGTCTGGGGCCAGAGCCCAGGTGGACAGACTCTGCCTGTGTTCCAGTCTGTGTACTAGTCTGTGCACTCAGCCCTGTTCCCTCAGCAGGCTCCAGCCACAACCAGAAAGCTACTGACTAGTGCATCTCCATATCCCCACTCCAGTGTTTCCTCTAGGATTCCACCCCCCCCCCCCCCCCCCCCGGCCGAAACAAAGTGCCAACCCTTACCCTATATTTCGGAGCAGGTTAATGTAATTGTAAAATATGTGTAAATATATATTACACATATTCTCGTCCTATTTCCCCTAAAGAAATAAAGTGAGGCTACTTAGACACTGTACACTCATAAAGTATGTTCTAAATGGCATAAATGCTGCCAATTAATAATTGATGTAACAACTTATTGTAAATGGTCAGTAACCTAGCCTATCGATTAAGGTATACAATAACAGGCTTAAATGAACTGACAACATAAATTATATGACTTACAGTTCTCAAGGACGCACACATGCAATCTGCTGTTAAGCGTGTCCGTGCTATTCTCCGACCTGCACTCTAACAATCACGGACTATAATCTTGTACAGCCCTATTTCTGATACCGTGGCGGCAGAAATGTTGCCGTGGCGGGCCGCCACAGAAAAATCTACATAGCAGAAACACTGCACTCGACCTAGCCCAGCCTAGCCCAGCCCAGCTCAGCCCAGCCCAGCCCAGCCCAGCCCAGCCCAGCCCAGCCTAGCCTAGCCCAGCCTAGCCTAGCCCAGCCCAGCCCAGCCCATCCTGCCCAGCCTAGCCCAGCTCAGCTCAGCCCAGCCCAGCCTAGCCCAGCTCAGCCCAGCCTAGCCTGCCCAGCAGGGGAGCTGGTCCACACAGCAGCAGGGTAGCGGTGCTGAGCGGACTGGGTTGGGAAGTGATGGATGCTGGGCGGACGGTGGAGGAGAGCACATCATTTTTCTATTTAATAAATGGATCCAATCCCATATGGAAGGTAGCGGGGCTGGGCCGGGCCAGAGAGATGAAAGATATTAAGAGAGTGGCTGAGGACAGTATGTCTCTGTGCCAGAGACTTGGACCATACACACTGACCACTACCACCCCCATTAGACAGTGGACACTCAGCCATCGCCTGCTTCTAAATCAAGCACACACATCTATGTACATGAACACACACGTGTACACACACACACACACACACACATTAGCTTGATGGGGCCAGGTCTGCTCAGCTACATCCCAAACTACTCACCATCTCACTCCAGACTCATCCATTAATCACAGTGCTACAAGCTCCCGAAACCACAAGCAAGCCCTTTCCCATGTTTAGATCAGACCCCCCCCCCCCCCGCTCCAGGGCAGATGCGTGCCCCGGCCCTAGCCCACATCAGAGCAGGGAAGTGTGTCAGGCTGAGCCCCAGACGGTGACAGGGTCCCTCATGACAGCGCAGGGCAGCGCAGGGGGGCCCTCCCATCCTCCATCTCTCCCTCACTCTCCCTCTCTCTCCTCCCTCTCTCTCTTTCTGCTTCTCCATGTCAGCCCGTCTCTCTGTCTAACCTTATCATCCCATCTGTTTCTCTCACTCTCCCTCCCTCAACATTCCTCTCATCCCCAGCCCTCCTCTCTCTCACTCTCTCCCTACCCCCCTCTCTCTCTCCAACCTCAACCCATTTCTCTTTTTCACTCGCCTTCCATCAACATTCCTCTCATCCTCAGCCCTCTCCTCTCTGCACCTCCCTCTCTCCCCCTCAACCTCTCTCATCCTCATCCCCCTCCCCCCGGTGATCATGATCATCATTATAGTCACTCTTTCTCTCACTTCCACCCCCCCCTTCCCTCCCTCCCTCCCTCTCTCTCTCTACCTCCCTCCCTCCCTCCCACTCTCTCTCTACCTCCTCTCCATCTAGCCTCTGATCCGCTCCCATTCGATCAGAACCAGGCAAAGGCACGCAGGGCTATTTATAGGCGCCTGGTGCTTTTTTATCAGCCCAGTGTCTATTTGTGGATCCCAGAAGAACAGAGGGCTTCCTGCTTGCTGACGTCAGCAGTGCAGAGCTGCAGAGAGGGAGAGAGAGAAGAGGGGAGAGAGAGAAGAGGGGAGAGAGAGAGAGAGAGAGAGAGAGAGAGAGAGAGAGAGAGAGAGAGAGAGAGAGAGAGAGAGAGAGAGAGAGAGAGAGAGAGAGAGAGAGAGAGAGAGAGAGAGAGGATGAGGGGGAGGGGGCAGGGGGTTGCAGGAGTTTGGGTTCTGATGGTGCCTTTGCTTGAAGCCTCTGGGGAATCTGAAAAGGGTTTATTTCTGGCCGTGTGATATGTGTGTTTGTGTGGGGTGTGCAGTGTGTGTGGTTGGGGTGTGTGTGTGTGTGTGGGTGTGTTCCCCAGCTCTCCGTGTGATATAATAGTGACTGTGTGGGGGAGAAGTGGAGGGCTGGGATGAGGAGCCCCTCTAGAGAGGATGGATTAGTGGAACGACGCCAGCCACATGCCTGGCTGGGGTAAACATGGGGAGACACACACACACACTCAAATTCACAAATCAGGCGCATTTGCAATCGCACTCACTGTTGAATACACACACACACACACCTGAACGTTTTGCCTGCTCTGTCATTGTATGCTAATAGCGTCGCTCCGCAGTCCCACACAGGAGAACTGCACGAAGCTTACGACAACAAACAGGTGGAGAGTCAACAGTAAACAAAAAGAGGCTGCGGACAAACAAACCAACAAGGGATCGTGGCCAGGTGGAGAGAGGAGAGGAGGAGGACGAGAGGAGGACGAGAGGAGGAGGAGGAGAGGAGGACGAGAAGAGGAGAGGAGGACGAGAAGAGGAGAGGAGGACGAGAGGAGGAGGACGAGAGGAGGAGGACAAGACGAGGAGAGGAGGAAGAGAGGAGGAGGACAAGAGGAGGACGAGAGGAGGAGGAGGAGGACGAGGAGGACGAGAGGAGGAGAGGAGGACGAGAGTAGGAGGAAAGGAGGACGAGACGAGGAGAGGAGGACGAGAGGAGGAGGACGAGAGGAGGAGGACAAGACGAGGAGAGGAGGACGAGAGGAGGAGGACGAGAGGAGGAGGACAAGACGAGGAGAGGAGGAGGAGAGGAGGAGGACAAGACGAGGAGAGGAGGAGAGGGTCTGGACGTGACGGACCTGCCAGGGCCAGACGGCCACGGGGCCGCTCCGGTGTCGCCTCAGAGGGGACCGCTCTGTCAACTGCAGCCCCGCTGTGAGCTCATCCTCTCTGAATGCCATCTCAATCTCCATCCCCCCCACCCCCCTGAGTACACCACTCCTGTTTACACAGCAGAGCCTGTGTGTGTGGGCCCGGAGTTTAGGTTACGGCTGGAGAGCCCCCTGTTTCCATCTCCATCGAAGGAGAGAGAGCGAGCAAGAAGAGAGAGAGCGAGCAAGAGCGAGAGAGCGAGCAAGAGAGAGAGAGCGAGAAAGAGAGAGAGAGCGAGAGAGAGAGAGCGGGCAGACAAGGCGTCCCTCTCCAGCTCCCTGCTCCATCATTGCCAGGCCAGATGGGGGGAGCTGATAGAGGAGACAAGACGCTGGGCCGAGCGTTGAGCTGAGGGATAAACATGTCACCCAGCATGTAAGCCAGCCCTCCCTTCCTGAGCCCACGCACTGTTTCCACTGATGGGTAGGAAAGACACACACACACGGCAGGGAAACACACACACACAGTTTTGCACCTGCCTTAAATAGGCACAGACAACATTTTAAGCCCACACACAAGCCACAAATATGCAGCCCATCTGCCCTCACCTGCACCAGGAAGATGATAAGGAAGTAGAAGTTAGCTATTCTTCTGAACTGCTCAAACAGATTCTTTGGCAGAAAGTTCCACACGGTGTACTGGAAAACAAACAGAGGGAGAGAGAGGGACAACTAGACTACATCACAATGGAATCTATTTTTTTTTGTAAATACATATACAACAATCCAGTCT